>NC_056741.1:991340857-991495857 GCF_019279795.1 Protopterus annectens
GCTACCGCTGTACCACCGCGGTTTAAGATAAAAATAGCAGTATAGTTATAAATTATTGGCAGTTGTGCACATTCAGTATATAGGCATATCAGTACCAGAAGAAATGCATTTTTCATTGATGTGACTGCCAGCTGTAAATGATTCATGTTAATATTAATGAGTGGAATGTCATTCATAAATGGAAATTCATAACAGTATGATGGGAAATGTATGGGAAAGGACTACTGATAACAATGTGAATGATAATTGTTTGCAATATTTTTTTGCATTTGTAGATTATGCCGTACAGTGTATTTGTACACAATTTTAAGGGGGTGGAGTCTGGTTTACTGGATTTGCATCAATGTATTGAGGTATCAGGATAATTCTTGCTTTACTGAGGGACAGGATTTGAGAAATTATGGCAGTATAAATACAGAAAATGTTTGGGGAAGGATTTCACAACTGTTACCTACAACATATGCTGGCAGTCTAATGATATGTATTGCAATAATATTCTGCAGTTGTGGATGATGCTATACCACACACTTCTATTTGGATAATGTTTGATTTGCAGCATGTGTATGAATATGGGTTTTGTGTCAAATTAATGTGGCTGTACTCATATCATGTGCTGTTGAAAAGAGTTTTAAAATGATTTATTTGTGAGGAATGCAGGCACGCTTTCATTATTGTTGCATGGCTAATGACTAGATTTCATTTTCTTTAAGCAACTTCAGCACATAACTTCTTGTATGTTATTTTAGTGGATTGTATGATGCAGCAACAGGGTTTAATATAGAGAAGAGCTAATTTCACCCTTGAGGCGAATCACGTCCTCATAGTGGCCTCTAGGTCATGTGGCAAATGCCTTTTTAGAAAAAGGGATCCAAACAAGCTGAGATAGCAGAGCACTGGAACCATGTGGTTACTGATATAAATGCTTGGTGGAAGAAACTGTATGTTGACACAGCACAAGAAAAAGGCCAACGATATGGTAGGACATGTCAGAGCAAAGGCAAGGCAGAATGCAAATGCTTGTAGAATTACTGGGGGTGGACCTCATACACTTAGTCCATTAACACCTGATGATGAGTACCACCTGTACATTTCAGAGGATGACTATGTAACAGCTAAGGATGTGATGAGCATAATAAAAGGTGGAGTTGACACTGGCAATTATCTACATTAACAGCATCCACAAACATATATTCAAGAAGGCTAGTTTGATATCCCTAACCTATTTGCATATATAAAATGACTGTTCAGGTTAAATGATTACATGTAACACAGATGACATTTACTATTAGCAGTTGAACCCTCCATTACAGCACATAATGACAACGAACAGAGAGTGCATGGTAACTGTCTTCCACACCTCACTACACAGCATATAGTAGTGTACTCCAGTGCCTGTGGAGTAATGTCAATAAATTCTTTACAGGGTCAGCTGCTGAAATGAGTAGTTCCACTATGCCAGTAAATTTAGATGAGATCAGCAGCAGAATGTCTGATAATGATGCTAACATTGATGTATTTATGACAAAGCCTGAGGAAAGTGGGGCACATTCACCAAATCTAATGGTAGAATCACACTCCCCACAACAGGTAAATAGTCTGCAAGAGGTGACACTGTATCACAAAGTCACGTACATGGATCTGACATTCAGGGTGTCCCTGCTGTTCCTTAGGTCTAGATTTTGGAGGGTTGGAGGGGCTTTGTCTGTGCTCTCCCCCTTGGGTTAATGAGACCAGTGTTGTACTCTAATTAGTCCTTAATTTGGTTATCCTCAGTAACCAAGGACATCTTCTAGGTAGGGCAGCATGGTTAGATGCTCCAGAGTGTGCAGACCTGTGATTCTTTAGTGGCTGTTTGCTCAGGTCTTTTACTGATATATATGATTCTTCTGAATTCAATTTTTCTAATCTGAGATTGATTTTTGCTTTTTTCTATATGTATTTTCACTTTTCTGTAACTATCGGGGCTTGTCATTAACAAACTCCTACAGAACTACCAGGCTTGGGACTGCCTGGATCAAATTGATATCAAGTCATCAAGAAGAAAAGGAGGCATACAACTTTACAAAAATGCTAAGTGAGTAACCCTGAGTTGCAAGATGGCAGTAAGTGATTAATGCATTCTGTTATGACATGTGGCATAGACGCCACAATTAATCAGAGAGGATGACATGGTATGCAATGACATGTCAAGTCAGAGAAACACTGACAGGATTCTAAACATACAAAATGAAATGCAAAGACTGAGTTCTTTGGCCCTCGCAGCTTAACAATCTCAAAATTTATGGAGGCAGAGGTTTTTCCTGTATCCCTCCATCCTGGAACATAATTGCCATTCTCAACAGGAAAACAGCCTTTGAAATTCATAGAAGGTATGGTTAGGAAGAAGATGTTCTCAGAAAATGTCATGTGGATCATCAAAGGTAACTTGCATTATTATTGATGGTCTGGATCCTCACTATCAGAATGATACTGCAGCTAATTGTCAAAAATCACCATTAGCCTTCTGTGCATATAAGAACTAAAACAGATATGGGTTCTGTGAGACATCTAATAATCATTGTCAATTGTCTGCATGAAATGGTTGATAAAAATGTAATTTATTTACTTGAAGTGACAGTATGTTTTCTAGGGAATGGGTGGGTATTAATTGAAACTTTAATGTCAAAAATGACAATACTAAGCATCCTGGGCTCAAACAATGCAGTATTTTCTTTAGGCAGTTCTGTCTCAGTGATTAGAAGGTACAGTTCTGTCATGTGCTATTTAAATGGTATATAGCTCATAATTATCAATATGGGATACCTCTGCCACTTGGCCAATCTTTGCAGCAAAGCTGGCTTCAAATTGTGGTGTGTGCCCAGGGGAATAACTGCTGTCAACTGTGCACATACTACAATTCCACTGCATAAAGGCAGTGGAATTTAAAATAGTTTTCTTTAGTGACATTCTTTGACCATATTATGATTATTACATTTGTGCCTGTTATCATTACCGGAACACTGGACCTCTCACTAGCTCTTAAGTAATACTTCCTGTCTGCAGAACCAAGACCTAGAAAAGCAAGCGTAATATGTGGTTTCTGAAATCTGCACTTGCTATAACCTTTGATACTGTTTAATACACATCTTTAGAGCTGTGAGAATTGGCTACTTACTCTTAATCTTACTGCATATAAATCACTACAGCAGTGCGCTGGCAGAGAGTTCAGATCTGTAGCTGCGATTTCTTAAAGACAGTTTGTGCTCTCTGTCCTGAAAGACAGTAGATGTATTCTGATAAATTGTGAGGTATGTTCTGCCTGGAGATTCTTAAGTAATACATGAATAGCTATGAGGAGGATATTTACTATTTGTTAAGTGGGAAGGAGTGGTCAGTTCACCCCTTTCAGCAATAGGCTGAGCAGACAATGCATATATAAGAATGTGGATTTATTCATTTATTTTATTTTTTTATTTTACATTTGTTTACCAGGAAAGTCTGACCAAATGCAGGTCGTTTTTCAACGGAGGCCTGGGGAGAAAAGCTCCAGTTATAAATATAATTTTAACATATACTGGCATTCATAGAGTAACAGCTACAGACATTTCAACAATTTAACAAACATACAGGATACTATGTTGATGGTAAATAGTACAAAAGTAAAATAAATACATTTCAATTCCTGGCAAAAAGTCTTATTATATCACACATTACTACAGCTATAGTAGAAATAATTGAATGGGTTAAAACATGTACAGATGTAGTTGCTGTAAGAATGCTTGAAATGAAAACAGGGCTTATAAACTTAAACAAATGAAGTTGCTACATTCCATTGTTAAATAGAGAGGGTATAAGATTGCATGGGAATTAGGAATTCCTAACCAGCGGAGTAATAAGAACATAGCCAGGTGTCAACTAGGTATGATTTGAGGAGCTTTTTGAATTGTGAGAGGGAGCTATTAGATGTTATTGGGGTTGGCAGCTTATTCCAAATTTTAGGAATATAGTTAGAGAAAAGAGAGTCCCCTGCTGTGGTGTTGGCTTTGGTAGTGTCTAAAAGGTCTTGGTTACTGAAGTGAAGAGATTGGGCTGAAGTGTACGGTTGAATGAGTTTTTGGAGAGAAGGGGTTCTATCGGGCTGCTGGAGAATTTTGTGGGCAAAGGTTTGTTAACTAAAGTGTAGAAGCTGTGGGAATTCAAGCCAATTGAGCCATTTTGGTGCAGTCATGTAATCTATGTGAAGCTCCAACGGCAAATCTTGCTATTTTATTATAACAAGTTTCTAGCTGGTTTAGGTCTGTTTTTCAGAGACTGGTAAACACAGGAGAGGCATAGAGGAGGGTTGAGAGGAGATGTGTGCAGGAAATGGTAACGTTTGTGTTGTTTGTGAGAAATTGTTTGTTTTTATATAGGCAATCTATTTTCTTGTGAACCTTTCTGATGGTTTGGGCTATGTGAATATTCAATTTCAGATTGTTATCAATTTTTACCTCAAGCAGTTTAGTGTGAGTGCTTGGGTTGATCATAGTTTTGTTCCTGAAGAAGATGTTAAAAGACTGGGAAGATGAGGGCATTCTTGTTGGGCTGAAAAGAAGAAGCTTAGTTTTGTTAGGGTTTAGAATTAGATGGTAATTAGTGAACCAGGTTTCTACTGACAGAAAAGAAACTTGAGTTTTGGTGTGGAGGTCCTCCAGTTTGAGCACAGCTCATACTAGGGTGGAATCATCGGCATATTGTACTATAGAGGATTGTGCTGTTGAGGTTCTGAGGTGGTTAGTGAATAGAGAGAATAGTAGTGGTCCAAGAACTGAACCTTGCAGAACCCCTAAAGAGATTGGAAGAAGAGAAGAGAGCTGGTGTTGCCATTGGACTGCTTGCAGTTGTCCTGTTAGGTAGCTTTCAAACCATATAATGGTGGAATTGCTGAGGTTTAGAGAGGAGAGACTATGAGTTTATTGTGACTGACCATGTCAAAGGCCTTTGATAAATCTAAAGATATGGCTGATCCAAATTCTTCCATGTTTCTATAGTGGTTAACAGTGTTAGTAAAGGATAGTAATGCTGTGGTAGTGCTGTGAAAGAGGCGGAAGCCATGTCGGGTGTTTGATAGTAGTTTGTGTGTGAGAAGGTAGTCCATTAGTTGGGTGTGCACAACTCATTCTAGTATTTTGCATAAGGGAGATAGAATTGCAATTGGGTGATAATTGGTAAGTTCTGTGGAATTACCTCCCTCATGTAGTGGTAAAATGTGGGAGGTTTTCCATATTATGAGTACATGGCTTTTGGATATTGAACAGATTATGAGTATTGCTACTGGGTAGGATATTGCTTCAGCTGCACTTATAGAAATTCAGCTGGAAAGTTGGTTTCATTTTTTGAAGTATTTTTTTATAGTTATTACTAATCCTGGATTTAGGTTGAAGTGGGAAGTGGAATCTTAGGATTTGGGATTATCCTGGGGTGCAATATGGACTGGGTTATTGTCAAAGCATTGAGAGATTTTTAGGGATTGAATAGTTTCTGTGAAGAATTTATTAAATTGGGTTGCAATATTATCTGAAGTATTGGTTGTTGTTGGGGCAGGGTTGGTGGTTTTTCCTGGTTGAAGTATGTTATTAACTGCTGCCCAGAATTTTTGAGGGTTTTTAGTGTGTTTATTTTGGATGTTTTGGTAATAGTTGGCTTTGTCTAATTTTACTAGATTTTTAGCTTTATTCCAAAGTTCCAGATATGTTTGTTTATTTGTTTGCATTTTGTTTTTTTGAAATTGTTGCCAGGCTTTATCTCTATCCTTGTGTAAGGCTCTACATTCTTTAGTTAGCCATGGTGCATATTTAGCTTTTACTCTGACAGTTCTAGGGGGAGCTTGGGAGTTTAATATATCTAAGAATGTGTTGTTGAAAGAGTTAAATGTTTTGTCAAGAGGTGACTGAGAGATTACCAGTTACAACTATTTATAGTGGTGGTGAAGTTATTTAAGATGAACTTAGTTTTGCTTCTAATTAAGCAGAAGGTGGGTTGGATGACTTCATGAGTCCTGGTCCTAAGAAGAAAGGTTGGCTGATGGTCACTTAGGCTGTGAGGCAGACAACCTGACTGAGATGCCTGAGAGGGGTTGGTAACTAAAATCCAGTCAAGAATTGACTGCCTTTTGGTAGATTTGTCAGTTCTTGTAGAGGAGGTGATGAGTTGACTAAACCCATGGAGGTTCATGTGGGAAGATGGATTTTCTGAGGAGCAATTAAGCCAATCTATATTGAAGTCTCCCATCAGAATAGTTTCATGAGAAAGATAATTGAATATCGAGTATAGAATGCTTTCCAGAGTGGGGGTATTGTTTCTTATTGGGATATAACCACCAATAATATGAATGTGTTTACTGGAATTAATTTTCAGTTTGGCAACTATAAGTTCAGCATTGTCAAAATCAGGAATGTTTATGTCTATGTGGTCTAGAATTAGTTGATTTTTAAATATTATAGCTGCTCCTCCACCCTTTCTACATTTCCTGTCTTTTCATATAATATTGTATCCAGGGGCAGTTATTTCATTATTGTTAATATTGGGTTTTAGCCAAGTTTTGATGATTACTAGGATATCTAGAGAGTAAATGTTATTAGTTATACTTCTGAGGAGATAATATAATTCACGATAATACTGAAAACTATTAATAATGATACTGGATAATACAAAAGGTATTATAAAATTTGGCATGCACAAATAGATTTATACAGTTAATTATCATTGCATTATTTCTAGTGTAGATAATCAAATTAACAGACATTTTATCAGATACATCTGTAGAATCACCAAACAAGCAGTAAATTATCACAATTTGTTTACTGAAATACTGTTTGCACATCTACAATAAAAGATGTGCATTGATATGGGAAAATTAGCCATTATCTCAGTAGCAGTTGCATCTAGATTTTGCCTGCAGATGTTCTTTTAAAGCATCCTTAAAGACCTTAATATTGTCTTTTTTATCATCAATATGTAAGTGATACTAGGTAGCTGGCCTTAATCTTTAGAGAGAATTTTCATCATCCATGGTTTTAAATGGAGGATGACCAAGCCGTACACACCACTGTCATTTGAATTTCCAAGCTCATTACTGCAATCTTGTAATGCCGCGGTGGTGCAGCAGTAGCATTGTTGCCTCACAGCAAGAGGTTCTCCCATTAGATTCTTGGGTGGAGTGCGAGGAGTGTCTTCTGTGTGGAGTCTGCATGTCATCCCCACGGTTGGGTGGTGTTCAAAATACATGCGTAAATGGGCGTGCCTTCGTTGAAGGTTGGACGTCGAGCTGGCACCACGGCATTCGTGAAAATCTACTGCCAATCATTAGCGGACCAGAGTTCCGCTGTGGCGACCCCTAACCGGGAAAAGCCGAAAGACAAACATTACTGCAATCTTGTATTGATAGATTTCATTTTTAAGAGAGACAGCAACTCTCATTTAACATCTTAAAATGTGTTGTCACAAGTCAATGACTGACCTTAAGCACCACCATATGTGGTACATAAGTGGACAAATTTTTGGATGATCAGCAAACATTTTCATTCTCCTTTTTGAGCATCTGTAACCTCTTAAAATTTGTTTTCCCTGCTCTGATAGCACTGAAAGGTATGGTGGTCTTTGATCTCAGTGACATCAATTCAGGGAAAATGTGAGCTGCATCCATAGACTTTAATGGATACATGCTGCACACGAGCAAAGATGTGTATGTGACAGTCTATGGGAGATCCCTAAGATGACTTCACAGAGGGGAAATTCTCAGTTTATTTAGGCCATGGCTTTCATGCAAGGCTTATGAAGCTTTTAATTAAAAGCATGGCTTAAATAAATTAGACTGTGCTAGGAAAAATGCATCACATCACTTAACTCACCAGTTGCCATGATGCACTACTAAAGTGTGACACAACACTTTAAAGATTAGAAGACTTAGAAGAAATAATGATCTATTTGGAACAGGTAGCCATTTAACATTAACAAGTAGCTTGCAATAATGCATTATAGGGTCTGCTAGCAGGATGAGTCTACAGATTTTGTCATCTAAAACTTGAATTGTTTGAGTATTGTGGGCTAAATATTATACAAAGAATGGGAGGCCACTTTCCAGTATGGGTATTATGTTTTTTGGCAATTGTTAGATGTGGAACTGGAGAGAGCAGACGAGTGAATTTGTAACAAAGTTTTGATTAGGTCAGGACATCATGAATTCATATAGTCTGTTTATTTTGAAAAGGAAAGGGGTGGGTTGAGTATAAGTTTGAGATGTCTCTTTTGTGTGACATTGGAGGTAATATTCTTATTGAGATCTAGGAGTAGTATTGGAGGGGTGGTAGCCACTTTCTTGGCTGTAGAAAAGATCATTACATTACTTTTCCTGTGGTTTATTAGAAGTTTGTTAGAGGAAGACTAGTTGCGTAGCTGAGTAAAGTTACTTTGTAACTTGTTTTGTAATCTGAATTATTTGAACAATATAGAATATCATCATAGTTCATGTAAAAGAATTGACAGTCTCAGTGGGAGATTGTAACAAAGAAGTAAATAGAAGTGGGCCTAGCATGGATCTCTGTGGTAATCCTGGGCAAAGTATACCAATACGGGAAGAATAGTTATTACTGTAGAATTGGGAGGTTCTGTTTTGCAAATAGCTATGAAAACTGGAATTGTAACAGTAACAGACTGCAGTCTTTACAACAAAGTTGCATGATTTTATCCTGCAATAATTCAAAAATGATTACAATAGTGTCAATTCAAGATCACACACAGACACACACACACACACACACACACACACACACACACACACACACACACACACACACACACACACACACACACACACACACACACACACACACACACACACACACACACACACACACACACACACACACACACACATAAACATGCTGATGATATTGTTATGTTTGGAAGTACATGCAGCTGATGCTGATTCTGAGCAGTAAATAGATTTCAATTGTGGCAACTTGAAAACACAGGGAAACTGAAACTAACAAAATAAAGCCTCACTTCTCTGCTAGAGGGAAATTAGTTCTGTGTCAATGTATACTGGGCTCAGATGTTGAAAGATTTGAGCAGTGATCGAAAACTGCTACTGCTCAAACAACTGGTGATGACTCTGTTTACCACACCATAATGCTAGTAAAAGGACTTTCAACATTATATGGAAAGTAAAACCAGAACTTCATCTGTCAGTCAGTCTAAATACACTGAATACTTTATTGACAATGGTACTGTATATACATGAAGTGGAGTTTCAGTTAGTGAAATTGGAAATAAATATTTAAAAGCCATTTAAATTTAGTTTATGGTGCTATATCAATATCACTTTAATATCTACATAAGTGATTCAAACTTGGTTTGAAGAACCATTTCAACTTAATTTTTCATGGTACTTTACAATAACTTTTGGTAGTAGTCCCAGCAGATATTACATTTGATTGTTTATGGTACTGTTCGCAGAAAATAGTACTGCATTATTGAATAACCGTGTTGGTTAAGTAATACATTTCAATATTTAGATTTAATTGGTCATGGTATTATTTGCATAAAATAGAATATAGTTTTTACATACATTGTGTTCATTGTCTTTGAGCAGACGTCATATTGCTTCATCTGTATTTGGATTATGCAGATGGACGCAGCTATACGCGTCACACTTGAAAGACTTAATGCAAGTAGTGGACTGCACACTTTAATTATTAATACTGTAAAAAAGTTAAGGAGTTTAAAATGTTTTATATAGGAGTATCATTATGTGAACACCCTGTTTCCTTTAAAAGGGGAGATAGGAAGAACTAAAAAAATGGGATACTAAATAAAGAAGGAGGCATAGCAAGAACACATCAAAAGGCTTGTGCTGGAGGAGATGGGGAGTAGGGGTGGTATATTTTTGGCAGGGATAGACTCCCCTATTTTTCAAGATTTTTTATATTAGAAGGAAGTGTTTGTGGGAAGTACTTAAGAGGGTGTAGGAGAAAAGATAAGAGAAGAATGGGTGACAAGAAGTGGCACTAGCAAAAGTTGCCAGTTCACAGAGCCTTAAATATTTCCATTGCCAGATGGTTTTAAGGGGCTAGGGCCTTGGTGGCTTGGGGGCTGTCATCAACTGGAGAAGTGAGTCTTCCTCCCATTAAAGAGAGGCCTTGATTGGCTATAGCAGTCTGCCCACAACCTACTCCATCACACTCTCAACCAAGTCCTGAAGCCCCCATTCAGTGAGGTTTGCCAGTCTACCACATTCCAGCATGTCTGCAGGTACAAGACTTGTACCACTGACCCAACCCTCAGATGTCCCTGGATGGGCAGAGGGTGAGTGCTCCCTAACCTGGAGGGTAAGCTCCAACAATGCTCATGAGGAATTTCTATCTGTAAAAAAGTGAACATAAACGGGAGAAAATGAAAATAGAAAAGGAGAAAGGAATGCATAATTAAAATAAAAAGTAGAGAAAAAAGTGGGGAAGAGACAAAAGAGAAAATACACGCTATAAAGTCAAACATCATGTTTCACTGCATTTAATTTCCTTCTTTGAAATATTTTTATTTTTATAAATCTTTATTGAAGTAAAACAGAATATTTGGGAAGCAGTTATGCGTACATGGGACTACTGATCTGGGAAGTGTTTATGTGTATTATGTGTATCTGGAAAGAATGATATGAGAAGTGATTATGCATACTTGGGATGAAATGATATGGGAAGTCCTTATACATACTTAGGAATATAACATTATCAAGTTTTGGTGTGGTTTATATTTTGCAGGTACTATACGAACATATATGATCATATTATGCCAAATATGCATTTGTTTGCAATATTTTACTGAAAGTACCCTTTATAAATACTTACAGCTTATAAAATCATTTAAAGACAGATTACTGCAGTTATATATTGTCATATCTTTCACATTGTTCACAATAATGTACTGACTCCACCATAGTGCTTCAGTTGTTATCATTTATAAATTATTCTTTATATATATTAATGAAATTAATTAAACGTACATTACTATTTATTCATGCTTACCAGCAGCTTCAGCCAGTCTAGCTGTTCTCCAGCCCTGCTGTCGTCTGTTATACTTTATTTCCTCATTGGCTTATAAGAGAAGACATAAGACAATTGTTTATCTGTACTTCACCTCTTTTTCCTTAATACTGCCAGTATCACTACTCCTGATATGCAAGGCATTCCATTCACTGCTGTACTTGCTTCCTATGCATATTTATTACTAACTGAATTCTCATACTGTGCCAAGCTTCACTTTATTGCAAGTTATAAATAAATTATTGCTCTTTTATTGGTGTGAACAGTTTGTCTGTTTGACAGAATGGTGTTTTAAAATGTTATGCTTTGCATGTACACTCAAAGAAAAGACAAGCAATTAGTAGAACTTGTCAGTTCCACAGCTGTACAAAATGCCTGCTTTGATAGTTTTTTGCCTAATAATTCTAAGCATATAAGGGTATTGTTTAAAAATGTTTACAGGAGTAATACAAAAGTATTATAACTGGTCATGTCTCACTAAACTATGTCCTGCTTATTCACTTGACACTGCACCCCCCAAACCTCTCCTCTAACAAGGGTAACGTGCCTGACTGAGTTCAGCTGTCTTAGACATGCAGTTAGTACTGTGGAGTAAATGACTGCCTTATACAATTAGAATGCTAATAAATATTTTCTGGCCTAAACAAACAAAATCCTTTCTTTACAACAAATTTCTGCAAGTACTTTAACTACTACTAAGGTAATGCAATACTAAATTATCTGGCAATGCAATTTTTTTTTTGTTTCTGTATAAATACATACATTTATATGTCTGAAAAACAGTATGAGTGTATCATGCAGATGTATATCTGTGATTAGAAGACACACATAGGCATATTTTTATTTTACTCATTCACATATTTGTATTTATATGGACAATTATGCTGTCACCAAAACATTCCATATATTTATATATAGAAGCAGTTCTGTGTACATATATGTTTATGTTTTCTTTTGCATTACTGTTATAACATTAGAGATGCATATTTGCAGTTACATGTATATTTTTCTAGCAAATACGTTCAGTTATGCAACCTTCTTATAGTTTGTTTTTATCTTTAATATGGCCAAAAATGAGGAAAAAAGTTATACTTGCTATAGAACTCTGGCCTTCTTGCCACTACCTGGTTAACCCACTCTGCCAGCTGAATGGGCCTAAACTTCTACAGATTGTCAAACCTCTGGTGGCACTGATGGCTGGAGTAGGTGATCCCTGTCAGGGATGAAAGGTACTTACCCAAATCCTACCAGATGTCTATCTCTTTCCTCTCAGTGCATCTTTTGCACAACTGGATCTTATCCAATTATGACTCAGTAAGAAGGCAGACACCATAATTTTGGTCTCCTTATCTGATCTGCTTGGAGAGCAGCCATATGCCTTCACAGGTGCTGCCATCAACAGAAGTGCTGGTACCAGAATGTAGAAAGAATGAGTGGGGCAGTGATTCACAGGTTTAGAGCCACTCCCTCTGGGGTGTGACATTAACTTAACCAAACCCAGTTAACCAGCAGGGCATTAGGGCAGGTACTGTTATTATTGGCAAGTTTGGTTTGACCAAAAATACACTGTCACCTACTTGTTTATAAGTTTGTACAGTCACATTTTATTTATATGGTGAACAGAACTCATTATGCAGCAATCATTTTTTTATATTGCATATCATTGCTGCTGTGCATTGCCTTTGCTACCATTTTGGAGTATTACAGAAGAATGTTATTTATACATGCCTCATGCAATACAACAACAGTATATATATATATATATATATATATATATATATATATATATATATATATATAGATATATAGATATATATATTTTTATATATATATATATATATATATATATATATATATATATATTTTTTTTTTTTTTTTGCAAAAAGAAATATTCGTGTGTGTGTCTAATTATCATCTTTAATTAAATAAGTGCTTTGAAGTGATGAGATGTGCAAGATATTAGATGGGCAGGGATTATGCTTCATTTTTGTGCAACATCCATGCATATGACTCAGTTTTGCTTTTTCTAAACATGTTCAGCTTTGAGCATAGCTAAGGCTGTGGTATGCTAGAGAATGTTGAGGATTGCTGTGAACTCCACTGCTTTCTGCAGCACACTCACATTCATTACCACGATTCATGGAGATAAACATAAAAGGGCCTAATATGCATTCAAAACATATAAATAGGCCTGAATTCTTGTGAAATAGTTTAACATCACCATATTAACTTACGATTGCTTGAGTTAGGCAGCAATGACTTGAGAAACCATGGACCTTTTAAAGTAAAAAAAATAAATAAAATAATAGAAATATTGTAAATTAATACCTTTTATTAAATGTAACCTTTGTACCCATAATATTAGGCATCCCACAAGGCTCAGTCTTAAGTCCATTACTTTTCTCAATCTTCACTAATAACCTACACACCTCAACCCCACAAGCATCACTCATTGAGTATGCAGATGACTCAACAGTCATCTGTGCTGCTACTACAATACAGGAACTTAAAAAAGTGAAACACCAATCCTTTCAAGCAGTAGAAACATGGCTAACTAACTGTCAGTTAATTCATAACACCCTCATAAAACAAACGTGTGTTATTCCAGCCCACCAAATAAAATGCATCTCTGTGCTCTTTTAACATAATCTCATTAGAAAGCACAAGCATTTCCCCCTCACCTCATACCAAGCTTTTAGGTGTAGAAATTGACTGCAATGTGAGATTTGATGCCCACATATCCTAAACAATAGAAAAAGTACATAAAAAACTTGGAACATTATATAAGAACAAACAATACTTTAAAAATGACACTAAAGCCAAAACTGCCCAAACTCATTTGATATCTACACTACTATATGCATCTCCCATACTCACTAACCTAAGAAAATCTGAATTAGTTAAGCTTAAAACCTGCTACAATAAAATTGCTAGATACACCACTAATTCCCCATTGGGAGCTCACAACAGTATCTCCCTTAAAAAGTACAGTTGGTAGAACCTCCACATTTCTTACTCTATACCCAACTAATCATGTCCCATAACATATTCTACCAAAGTGAAAACACACTCACTCTCCAAAATATACTGCTACAATACTCCAGTACCAGAACTTTATGCTCCAACAACAAACCACTTATTAAAATCAATACAGCCAAAAACCTAGTTGGGGAATCCCTATTCGCTAACTATATAGGCAAAGTGTGGAATTCGCTACCTTATGAAATATCATCTACCCGAACCCTCTCTCAATTTAAAACAATGCTAAAAACTCACTGACAAAACATGTGACTATGTCCTTGTAATACACCAGACTAAACCACTTCTCTCTTAAGGATATTAGTGACTGCACCTATACTCTCACTAACTAGTGTAAATTGGATCTGTCAACTACTAACACTTTTGGATGTCTTTTAACACACAACTCATGGAAATTATGTAAACATGTAAACTGTGTACCAAAGTATAACCCCTACTTCCCTAAATGACCTTTTCATCACAATCTAACTGTGACTGTCTAATTGTATCTACTTCCTCTACTATTGTAAATACCTTACTGTATAAATACTTTTCTGTTTACTGTGTGTAAATGATATATCTTATACACTTATGTAATTAGTTTAATTTTTGTCTTGTATGAATGTTATATATATATTACTGTTTGGTACATGTGGTGCACGTGGAGTTTTTCTCCCAAGGCCTCCATTGAAAATGGACATGTATCTAGTCTGACTTTCCTGGTAAGCAAATGTAAAATAAAATAAAATATGAAAATAATATGAAACACTTCACTATAAAGTTAGTGAGTTCATTTCAAGTAATATTTGTGTTACTGATTTGATGGGCATATTATTATGGCTCTAGTGAATACTGCTTTATTGTTACTACTAAATGGAAAATCATTAGAGCGAGCAGTAGTGGAAATGACTAGTGACCACTGAGAAAATCGTTTAAATTGGTTTCATGTAGTAATTGTGCATACAGTGAACAAATGCAATGTTTTAAATGTGAATTACTGAAGTGGTAAATATGTGTTGCTGGCTGAATGATGTGTCTTTACTTTGTGTCTCAGAAGAATGAAAAATGAGACCATTATGAGTTTCAGACAGTAGCAGGGGCTAGTGGAAGGATGAATCTGTTAACAAACTGATTGTCTTACTGTTGTAAATTTATTTATGATACTGCAGACATTACAGTAGCACAGCTTTGCTTGGCTGGACTGAGATTTTACACGTATATATAATTATGGATTTGTGTCATCTACTTTTTTTATGAGCATGGTAGACATGCTTTCTCTTTTGGGTCTGACTGATAATTACATAAACAGACTTTTGTATTGGGCTGTGGCATATTTTTTCATGTGCAGTAATGTTGTAGAACAAGGGATCAAGACAGAGAATGAGAACTTCATTCATAAAGAAAACAGCATCTTCATGGCAGCCCTTAGGATATATAGTAAATGTCTATTTGGTAAGGGAAGGGGCTGCATGTAAGCTGAGAGGACATGGATGTTTATTTTATTCTTTGTTAAACTGGGTTAGTTGTTGGATCAGTTGAGTGGAATGTGGAGGTTAATAAGGGGAGTAGAATTAGGTTTGTTAGAGATACAATCTATGTCCAAGCAGGATGGTTTCTTGGTTAAAAGTAGATCATAAATAGGTAAGTATATAGTCTTGGAATTTTGAAAGAGGGGGATGTTGTCAGATAGTTATTATGGATTTCTGATTGTTTGCGTGGAGTTTGGCTATGTTCTGGAATAGTTGGGAGGTAGGAATGGATTTGTATGGTGGCTTTAAAAATGACAGCCACACCCCCAGACCATTTACCTACTCAGTCTTCCATAATGATGGTGTAGCAAGGAGGAATGATTTCTTCATCTTTAATTTCAGGTCTTAACTAAGTTTCAGTAATAACTATGATGTGGGTTTGATGGTATTCAATACATGCATAGTCTGGAGTCAAGTTGTTCTGGATATTAATGCAGTTGGTGGAAGAAACCACACAACAATACAGTTTAAGAAGAGGACAAGTTATATTGTAGGACAAGCTAGAAGCAAGGCAAGATAGAATGCAATCACCTATACCAGTATTTAGGGAAGGGGTTTCCAACATTTATACCTCCTCACCATCCATGGAGATGACTATGACATAGAAGATGATAGCACTGGAATAATAACAGGTGATGTAGACTCTGGCTCTTACCAATGTCTGCAGCAGAGGCATTTGCCTGCTTAGGAAGGTTGATTTTAAAACAGTAACATGCATATACAGAGAACCAAATGTTAAACTTGGAATGATTGCATTAAATCCATGACAATTACTATAAATAGGTGAACCTTCTACATCTACCTAGAATGACAATGAAAACATTGTGCATGGTTAGTGTTCCCCATACCTCCTTAATAAGCATATACAGTAGTGTATGCTATTTCTTCATTAGTAATGTTTTCAAATATTTTTTTGCAGGTTGAACAGCAAAAGCAAACATTTCCACAATACCAATAAATGTGGTGGATACCATCAGTAGAAAAGGCTGTAGAAGATGATGATGAAAATAACATAGTTATATTTAGGAGGCAGCCTAAGCAAGGTGGTACACCACGATTACTGTGAGGATCTTACATCTCACAAGATATTAGTAACTGTAGGAAGGGACAGTGCATCACAAAGTCAAGCTCATGCTGATCTTACAGTCAGACTTGTATAGGGAGAAAATGCAACATTTCCACATCAGTATCTCCAAATCCAGATGAACACTTTCAGGATGACAGATATTCAGAAGTAATAGTATCACTCGGACAAACAATGTAATAGTATCCACACTGACACCTTTACAAAGGGTTAACCAGATTCAGGAATTTGTTACAGCTACCCCAAGAAACACATAAAGCATTGGCCACTCAGCAACAAATTTGCTGTAACATTGTTAGGGCTGAAAGCACTGCCACAGAGAGTCAGCTAGAAATGGTCAGAATCCTCCAAAGGTATATGTGAGGATTTCCAGCACTGCATGTAAATGGTACTGAGTACAGCTAATGCCATAACCACACTGATGTGTAGTATGGTGGCACACCAAGCACCTGTGGCGATCTAAATTTGTACACTAGGTAGGACTTACAAGACTCAAGTAGGCGTCACTTTTAAAGATGAAGAGGATGAGGTGCTGTCTGGACACATGGGGTAAGATCACAAGATACTAAACCTGCTTCTCAAAAAAGTACTGTAATTAGTCGAGGATGGGACAAGCACAACAGATTTCAAAAAGGCCACATCATCATTTATCTACACCCAGCAGAATCTCTCATTCAAGGTCCTTGATCATGGTCCTGCAGTACTGTCAGATCAGTTGTTGCAGGATCACCTGCATCAAGTATGTCATGACATTGGACTCACTCACCACCCAGGTCTCATGACAGCTCCTCTTCAAAATCATTTGCACTATCACCTAGCCTGACTCTTGAAGACATGCATGACACATTTGACCTTGTCTTATTGTGAATCCAGTGTGACATTTCTGTTACTTACAACTCAACCTTTACAAACACAGGTGAAGATATAACTTGAAGGGAAATAAGTTATATTAAAAAAAGGGGTGACTTAGGACACTTTTCAGTTTCATGCATTTTATTCCTGTAATGGTACTGCTTAAAACCTCATTGAACTGTGAAATAAAGAAGTATGTTTGCAGTGTTTAACACTATTAAAGCTATATGCACATTGTTACACCTGGTATTTACCTGCAACTTAAAACTAGTAATACACAAGTTTTCATAATAAGAAATTTACAGTTTAAATGAGTATCCTGCCATGTAAACAAACACTGCTGCCACTTCACCCTCACCACTGTACAAATGATGATTTTTTTTTTGTCTTTGAGGCCACAAATTATTGTGCATGACAAAAATAAATAATCTGATGTGCAGTACCTCAACAGAGAACATATTTCAAACTGAGAAAACACTGCTTGATATAAAAACAATATGATACATTTTCATTTAGCTGCAAGGAATTAATTCATGTTAAATTCTAAATTAACACTTTTTAGTAATTCAACCACTTGAAGATGTTCGGTTCTTGCATACTTAGGTAAACCACCTCAGAAGAACTTATTGTGCAAACCAGTTACAAATGTGATAATTACTTATATGATGCCTTACAACATCAAGTAACAGGAGTCAGTGAGCATTCAGGCATGACTTTTACAAACAGTAATATGAGTAACTGTTCTGAAGTAAAAAAATAATTATTTAAAGATGAGACAGAATTTTGATGATAGGGTTAGGGTTAGCATTCTTCACCCACCCACCCCGCAACATTTCAGTAATGCATGCTAACCCTAACCATGCACCAACCCTAACCCCATATTGTACCCTAAAAAAACTCCCACCAACACACACTGCAAACATAAGATCTAACCCCTTACCTGACCCCAAATCTTACCCAAGCTAAAATATAAACACTGTCGCATGCAAACTCACATCACCTATACCATTACCTAACCTTTACCATAACCCTAACACCCAAACAAACACATATGTACATACTCTAACCCTCTCTCAATTCACATTAAAGACTTTAAGAAATGGGACTTTGAGATATTGGACATTCGACTATCTGAACATTCGACAATCTTAACCAAGCCTAAGCAACATTAGACAAAATGCATGGTAACCATTTAATGATACAAAGGAGACTGCTACAAGTTGTAAAGGATGTCTTAAAACCTGTTTCTAATGTGAAGAAAAATCACTAAAATGGCAATTAGTTAATAATGGGCTGTGAAAATATGAAATGTTTCATAGTTTAATACTTTGAAAAACTGTGTATGGGCCAGAAGGCCATTTAGAATGCAGATTATGGGTATAGTGAGTACACCATCTGTCCCATCCATTTATCTAATAGACGTTTAAAATTTGCAAGTGAAGCAATGGAATTCAGAAGGTCAGGGTTTTTTATAATGTTATGTTGAGTTTTAGTTGTGTAGAGATTGTTTCACAGTGTTTTGGGGCCACAAGAAAACCAAAAAGTACCAAACTGAATTTGTTTTAAAATGTGTTGAAATTACTGAAGCCACAAGGCACTGCTTTAAGTTTAAGAGCAAAGTAAGGCCTTTTGCTACTTTCAGTTGTTCATTTTTGGTTACTGTCTTCATAAAAGCAAGCCAAATCATTAAGTAGAGCAGAAAATAAACATGTATTTTGTTAAATTGGATTTAAATATGTGTTCCTTAAAGGTCAATAGCATTAGACATATTATAGACGCATACTGACATAAGTATTTAGAAATGGACTGAGAAGGATTAGCAATGCTTGTAGAATCAATGATTCATGATAATTTATTTGTGTTTTAACATCTACAAAGATCATGAAGCATGTATTACTCAACTTCATGAAACAAACCAGTTTACCAAATGTACTCACAAAGACTGCAGCGCTGGTGAGTGCTGATGAGAGCAAATGAGCATATACTTCTCAAAAGACAAGCAGACTAGGGCATGTCACAAACCAGTGCATTCTTTACAAATTAAACAATAAATAGGCATAGAAGCCATTTTAGCAGAGATTGACAATGTTACACTTTAGGGCAGTGGACATCTTCTGTCACGTGGTTGCAAAAGACTGCTGGGATAAATAAACACAACTAACATGAATACGTAAGGCGGGACCGATTGTATGAATAGGTATATAGGGGTGTATCTCAGGAAGGATGGAAATTACATAAAACACAGTAATGTAACTGGAAGAATATGAAAAAGGACAAGATAATGCTGTTTTTCTCCTTTGTGTGAGCCTCCTGAGAACAAGTAAAACAGATTCAGCAGACCACAAGAATAGGTACTTGTTCTGACAAGCTGTCACTATATGCAGCAGGGGAACAACATGTATCAGATGGTTAAAGCCACTCAGCTGGTGTTCAGTTAGCTTGACACTTTATTGATTCCAGAAAGTGTAGAAGGGGGAGAACAGGAAAATATGGAAATGAAATTGCAAGCAGAGCAACACACAGTAGGAAGAAATAAACATAAAGGTAGTTGGAGGATCAGGACACACTTTTTATGTGAAGAAATGGAGCAAGTTCTCTTGATAGAATCCCTTAGGAGAATGGAGTGAGATGCAAATATTTACTTGTCCCCATGTTATTTAATATGTGTTTAAATCCTTTATTTGCTGATCTTAATGATCATAAAGAAGATACACCCAGAACTACAAGTATAAAGGTAAAATAGGGATACTTATGTAAATCAACTGCCCCTTCCCGTAGAGGTAGCCCAGCAGAGATTGAACGGTATCTGATGTGTCATGAAATAAAGCAGAAAGTAACACTGTCTATGGACACTCCTTGCCTCATTGTTGATGATGTTATGGCATCAGGTCCCTTGTTTACCTAACCGGAAAACATTATTTAAACAGGTTGGAAGGATGCGTAGGAAGACCAGTGGAGTTCACTCACAGCCACATATAAGTAAGGAGACCATTGATTTGAGTCAACTTCCTCTGAAATATGGTGAATTCATAGAAAAGCAGGTAATAGATCCAAAATGTGAGACAATCTTCCTGGTTTGCACTACTGTGAACATTTTTTACAATTTAAACAATGCTGCTATCTGGCTAATGGACAGTACGTACTTTTACAAGGGGATAATAGATAGGCAACTTTACAGCACACATGGTCTTATAAAGTACAGCAGCTACACTGACTGTGCCCTTAATGTACTGTCTAATGTCAAACAAATCATTAAGGTTGTAAAATATTATGTGGCATTGTATGTTCCATTTGCTATCCGAATACCAGTTTGTAAGCTTGGTTAGGAATGTTATGTGTGATTTTGAAATTGCAGCGATCAAAAGTGTATGGACCAACATTCCTGATATAACACCAAAGGTCTGCTTCTTTCACTTTAGCCAGAATGTCTGGCATAACATATAGGTTTTAGGTCTCTCCTCTATGTACACCAGTAATCAATATTTCCAGCTGGCAGCAAAATGTCTGGTTATGTTGGCATTTTTAAATGAGGAAGAGGTGCTACCTGCATTCAGTATATTGCATAATGGTTTTTCTATTGATGGCAGAGACTTATTAAAGTATTTTAGTGATTGGTACTTACTGGGAAAAGCAAGGAAATTCACTACTCACCTTTCGTTAGATTTCCACCGCTATTTCCGATACAGTTTTGGAATGTGGCAAAGTTAAATGCATTGTGTCTACCACATACACAAAATAGTATAGAGGCATGGCATAGACAGATCAAGTCAGTGTTAATGATTATATTGGTTCACGAACAAGACAGAGTGGAAGAGCTAACAGTGAGCATGGCTGCAGGATGCCCACCATCTCCAAAGAAAAGGAAACTTATTATGCACCATTCTCAGTTTGAATTTATATTGAATAACAAGGAGTTTTACAGTATGGTGTAGTTTTTGAGGGCAATCACCAATCTCTTAAAACTGTGACAAGAAGGTATCATGGGATTATGATATGGAATGTTGGCAGCACTAGTGTTTGGGGACAGTATTGACTTTGTTTCTTTACTGTTTCCCATGTGGGATTCTTATTGCACAGACTGGCTTATTCAGGGTGATTTATGCCTATGTTTGTGAGTCTTTCATATCTTTTGGATGTCAGTGCATCACCACAATGCAGATTGTTTCCACAGTAATGTTTTATTGTAAAGATTTTGCAGTTTTCTTGCCAGCACAGCAAGGGTGATAGCTATGGTGTGTAATGTCTGCTATATGGTTTTCAACATTTTAATTCTTGAAATTTTGTACTTTGTTAATTGACGTCTGTTGGTATCGTGAAGTTTCAGTGTAGTGAGTTTGTGACATAGTGGCTTCTGCGTTCTGAGCGTTGGTATTTTGGTTGCTATTTACTAGAGAAAGAGAGAGGAAAAGGAAATGAAGGGATGAAAAGCAGAAAGGTGAAGGAAAGTAAGTGAGGGGAGACAGAATAAACAGCGGTAGATGTGCACTCTCTAGAAAGGGATGATGGGATACACACAGACTAACAGAAGGCAGACAAATGCTGTGGATTTATTTCATTCTTTCTCCCATCTCATTCTTCTGCCTCACAATCACATTTTTCTTCAATTCCTCCATCTCCTTGTCATCTTCATCTATAGACAATAATAGCCTTCTCTTCAAAGCTTCTGAGACCCCAAGCCTCTCTGTGTCGGAGGGAAGCTTTCTAGCTTGTCAGTGGGAGTGGTAAGCACTGGGTAGCCTATCTACCACAAAAAAGTGGTTTCTGGCCAGAAATTATAGTTTATTGGCCATTTGAGCAGTGTTTTCCATCTCCTTCAACTTTCTGGTCTAAAAGCCAGCGTTTGCATTTTTCCCACCTTTCCTGTAAGTAGTCTAGTCAAGATACAGATGTGTGTATCCAAGCCTGTATGCAAGCTTCTGACCCCCCCACGTCTTTCTGTATTGAGGGGAAGCCTTCTAGCTTATCAGTGGGAGTGGAAAGCACTAGGTAGCCTATCTACCACAAGAGGAGTGATTTCGGACCCAGAATTTGTAGCTTATTGGCTGTTTGGCATTTTTTCCATCTCTTTCAACTTTCTGGATTTAAAGCCTGCATTGCACTTTTTTCCTGCCATTCCTGTAACTATCCTGCTGTATCCAGGACTGTTTGTAAGCTTCTGAGAGGTGCTAAACTCTGCTCTTTAATTTTCCCTTAGATCTGCTTGTTCTCTCCTCTCCTACACTTCTACTAGCTTATTAGTCTAGCACTATAAGGAATCTTGATGAGTGGATGGGAGATCGTAGGTTTACCCCGGGTATCACTTCTGTGTCACTGTTAGACAGAGGCACAGTATGCTAACCTCAAAAAAGGGCATAGCAAAATTAATTTAAAATGGGTGGCAAAAGCCAAACACACTCTGGCTAGGCTTATAAATGCCCTAGGGCAGATAGCCTAGTATGAACCTATGAACCTATACCATACCAGACTTTTTGTAGCAATCATTGTAGCACACAAAAGTGCTACCAGCACTAAACATTCTACAAGGAAACAGCTTCAGTACTTATTATTAATGTCCACCCCTCCAGGCATGTCTAACGGTCAGTTCCCTGTGCTTTCTCCTGTTAACCTGGTGAACTTGGGCATCCTGAGGCAATGTAGCAATTGCCTCATGTACACCAACAACCCTCTCCTCTTACTTCCCAACACTCAGACTTGCGAGAGATGCACTTATATATCCAAATTGGAAGCCATGCACTCTCCAGCCAACACCAGAATAGCTGGTGAAGAGGAGAAGGTCAACACTTGCACCACATTACATGGACCACATAGCCCTCCAGAACACACACCAGCACTGCCTTCACATAAAGACACAAACCACACACCCACCTTCATGGATGCTCTCAATAAAAATCTACTCAAACAGCAGAGACCTCCAAGGCAGAAATGAACTCGACCATCACAACACAACACTAATCACGAGACACAGAACTCTCCTAAACAGTGTGCCACTCAACAAAAACCCCTAAGGCAAAACATCATGCCCAGCACACTAGTCATAGGTAACTCGATAGTGAGGCACACTGATGTCCCATTCACTATGTTAAATAAGGAGAAAGTAACAGTCATCTGCCTGTCAGGTGCCAGGATCCACCATATAACGCACACACTCAGGTCCCTCAACAGCAGGTACAAATATGTCTCTGTCATTGTACATGTGAGTGTGAATGACCTGAGACATACCTCCCTGGACTACATGAAAAAAGATATGGAGGATCTCTCAGATTATGTAGCCCAAGTGGGAACGACTCTAGCCCTGAGCAGCATCTTACCATCGCCCGGAATGATAGAAAATGATGTAGAAAATGATTGATTTTAACAATTGGCTAAGTTTCTGGTGTCATTCTAAGGGGATCCAGTATCTGTCTGCCTGGGATGACATGATTGACTGACCTCAATGTTTTGCCAGTGATGGCCTGCATATGTCAACCCTGTGCTTCCAGATACTGGCCAAGGCTCTTGCCACCCCTATAGTGCCTTTTTTAGGCAGTGTTCCAAAGACCAAATTACCACCATAATAGTTACAAACAAATGCAATCTGAGGGTTACGCTGCTCAATGCTAGAACTCTAAATCTCAAAATGCACTCACTCAAAGCACTCCATAAAATGGAGAACATTAACATTTGTGCTGTAATAGAGACCTGGTTCAAGGCAGCAGAAGGTACCGCTGCACTACCAGGCTAAAACTCATTCCACACCTTTCGGCCCCTGAACTTGGACCGAAGCTCTAAAGGTGGTGGTGTTCCCATATTCATAAAGGATGTGCACCCCTCCAGACTGGTAGCCCAACATAATGCATCAAAGATACTTCAGGTCCAGCTAACATTGAGTAAGACAGCGATTCAGGTCATAGCCTGTTATAGGTCCCCAACCATGTCCCAAGACACTCACACCATGTTCCTAAGCACCCTGGAGAATATTAGGGTCCAACCTAATACACTCATACTGGGCGCCTTCAAGTACCTCTCCATTAACTGGGAAAACTACTCATGTACCAATACACTTGGCCAAAGTTTCCTGGAATTTATTAATTCCAATGCCCTGGACCAGCTCGTTCTGACCCCCACTAGAGGTAACAACATCCTTGACCTGGTCATTATTAACATGGGTGACCATTGCTCTACACCAATAGTCAAGTCCTCCCTGGTTAGAACCGACCACAAACTAATCAGCTTGGAAATCTACATGCTGCCCACCCACCCCCACCCCTCGCTAAGGTAACCAGCATGAAAAACTTCTTCAAAGCTAAATTTGGGCTCCTAAGAACAGAGGTGGCTAACTTCATGGCACCCATGCAAATGGAGAATAGTTGCATGACCACTGAATCATACACCTGTGCACTGTACGAACATGTACACAAATGCATGGATCTCGCCATACCCAGTAGAACCAAGATGCTCTCCTCCAAACAAAGGAAGCCAATCTGGTGGTCCCCTGCCATAAACAAACTCTACAACAGAAGGAAGAAACTGATGTAGAATAAGTTGAAGTCTCAAGACTGGAAAACTCCCTTATCAGCCTCAACAAAATGTTAAGATCCCACATCAAATCCTCTAAAGCTTGCTATGAAAACAGAATTGCAGCAGATAGTAACGACAACCACAAGGCCTTCTATAGTTATGTAAAGAACCTCCACGGCAATACCCAGATTTGCTCTGAACTACTGCACAATGGTACCTCCTATACCAAGCCAACAGATATTGCCAATATACTGGCCAACAGATTCAGTGCCAACTTTTCCCATCTCCCCCACCCCCAAAGGACCAATCACAATACCAGTTGACCATGCCTGCTCAACTTGGTCAACTTCTTTGAGTCAGTCACCAGAGCTGTGGATGAAGGCAAGGTGGTTCATACACCCTACCTTGATCTGGCCAAGGCCTTTGATACCATTCCCCATTCAGGAATCATAGAAAAACTCACTAAACAAGGAATCAGTCCCTATATCACTTGGTGGGTTGCAAACTGGCTCATAGATAGAACCCACAGTGTGAAAGTTGTTGATTCCAAGTCAGACTGCTGCCCAGTCATGAGTGAAGTCCCACAGGGATCAGTCCTGGTCCTCTCCTGTTTGGTATCTACTTCTCAGAAGTCCAGTCCAATATGAAGGGACACTGGCTGACAAAGCTCACAGATGATTGCAAGCTGGAAGCCATTATTAACTCCCCAAGTGATGTTGATATCGTACAGAAAGGCCTTACTGAGACCAATGACTGGTGTCAGAACCATGGCCTTAAGCTTTATGCCAAAAAATGTGTCATCATCCCCTTTGGGAAAAACCCAGTTCCCATGCAATGCCACATTGATGGTAGTCCACTGAACACATAAGTTGATATAAGAGATCTGGGAACACAGGTTGACAGCAACCTCTGTTTTGACCACCACACTGCCACTGTGGTCAGAAAGTCCTTCTATGTGGCACATCTCATTACTAAGGGTTTTGCATCCAGGAAGAAAGAGGTCATTGTCTCCCTCTACTCTTCCCACATTAGGCCAGTCATAGAGTACAATGCCCCATTTGGCATGCACCTCACTAGACACCTGGAACAACTGGAGAGGCCACAAAAGTACCTCACAAAGAGGATCCTAGGCCTTCAACACTTGTCCTACATGGACAGACTCAAAATACTCAAAATATTTTCTGTCTCATATCGCCTACTTAGAGGCGATCTCTGCTTGACTTATAAAGCCATGTATGACCCAGCTCAGTTAGAAATGCTACATCTAAAGAAATTTCAATCCCTCCACACCACACGCTCCAAAGACCTCAACCTCATTACCACAATTAACAGAATGTGCTGGAGGGATAGGTTCATAACCCAGAGACTGCCCATGCTATGGAATAGACTTTCCATACGTGTCAAACAGAGCAGTTTTTTGGTTCTCTTCAAGAGAAATTTTGATGATTGAATGGGAAATAGTAAATTCATCCCGGAGATCACTCCAGTGGCTCTACTCAACAGAGGCACTGGAAACTAAGGTTGGGTGGCACGTTGCCAGGGTAATCCCATGGGCTAGGCTTGTAAAGGCTCTAGGGTTATTAGCCTAGTACACACCTATGAACCTATGAAATTTCAGTTCATGTCCCATTCCCTTAATTTTTGTTATACATTTCTTTCAAAAATCACTTCAGCCAGCTATGGTGATGCACACTGATAAAAATCATTGATTATGTCCCAGGAACTTGAGTTTGGTTATCAGTTTATCATTTTAGTGAAGGTTCCTTTCCACAAACCTTCGTACATTGAACCATATCAGCAAACATTCACTTATGTGAATGTTGAATTCAATGAATTATGTTTCCAGGGAAAGTAACAAGTTGCCTAGCATTCAGACTGTCACACAAAGCACATTATTTTAAACCCACCCAGGTGAGGGGCTGTACCCCCCACCCTCCCAACTATATATACCAACACTGAGATTGCACTACTGTGGGGAAAAGGGCAAATTTATTATGCTATTTTTACTGAGAATTATAAATAAATAAAATGTATCATAACAGTGCATATACAGAAATTGCACGATACATTAAAGTTATTAATTATTAGTAAAGAAAACACAATATCAACTATTTATAAGATGGCTGCATTATTAACAAGATAACAATTTAATTATTTAACAAAATTATATTTCATGACTGGTTTGACGTCCATTTGTTTAACAATTTCTTGAGTTTCATCCACAAATTTAAAGAAGTTATTCTAGCAGTTCTTTCTTTAATTGATAAAATTTCTTATTGACAGGTTTCAGTTGCAATGTTAGAGAATTCTTTCATTGTTGGAGTAGAAGTACTTTTCCAAATTTTTATCCCTTTCCTCGTAATTTTTAAAAGGGTCCAAAGAAGAGGTTGATCAATTTTCTTAACTCATGCAGGAACTGGGGTGATAAGCAATATTAATGATTTGTTTAATATGAAATTATCATTGAATAATGACTGAAAAAGAATTGACATAATTCCGAAATGGTTTAATTATTATACATTCACAAATCTTATGTTGCCAATCAGCCGTAACATTTAACCTACATCTTCAACAACCCACTTAATTTTTAGACCTCAATTCTATTTTATGAGGTGTAATAAAAGCCTTCTGCATACATTTCCATGAAAATAGTTTACACCTTAATAACACTGTAGTTTGTGCAGAAGATGTAAGCATCCTTTTTTTCTCAATGTTATTTGGGTAATAATTAATATTTTGAAAGTAGTCCCAATAATTATCTTTAAAAAGATCTGATTTAATTGTAATCACTTTATAAATCTTGGAAAAACAACCTTTCTCTGGAAAATTTTGATGCATCAGTAACATCAAAAGTTCTATACATTTTGGAATCTCCTTTTTAATTGATGCTTGTATCAAAGTTATTCTCTTTTCTATAGCATATCTATAATTTTGAATATCCAACTAAATAAACTATTTAAATTAAATTTACTTAATATAAAATCTAGGGAATGCATTTTTTCTTTGTCCATTAATTGAAGCCAGAATATTAACGTTCTTGTTTTAAGAATGTTCATTGTAAGTGTATTAAATGAGTTAATATTTTTTGCATATATGGTTAAGAAATGTTAAGAATATCCAGGCTGTATATTCAGGCTGTCAATAAATAAGATTTCTGAAGTTGAAGATTGTTATAGTGATGTATGTTGAGTTTATTGATATATTCTGATATCCCAATATATTTTAATAACTAAAGAAAACTATTAGTAGTAATGTTATTATAGCGAATATAGATTAATTGATTATTTTTATAAGGATACTTTCTTGTATGTATTTCCACTTAACAGAATAATTGTATTAGTCTTAGAAATAATTGTTTGTGTAATGGCTGAAGTAGAATATAGGCCTATATCTGGTAACTATATTCCTCCATAGGTGCAACTTCGTTGCTGATATTTGAGTGCTATCCTAGGTCTGTTGTGATGATATTGAAAGCTCTTATATGTTGTTTAAGAATGCAGAGGGCTAAAGATTATATTTTATATAGTATTTTTGTTAACATTCCCCCTAATTCTTAAAAGCTTGCATGGCTTGCATGATTAGTTTAAGAAACAATTTTGCCAATATGGCGGCCGAGCGATCCATGTACATGCCCGTTTAATGATGCCCGAGTGTTCTAGCACTAGTGCTGCATGTTCCAATCACCCATATGAAAATTACCCCATATGCTGGTAAAAAACATGCAAATGAGTTAAATCTGCCATTCAGGAAGCAGGAATCAGGTTGTGCAGGACTAGCGTAATATGCAGAAATGTACTCTGTTAGTAACGGAGTATGATACTGCAAAATCCAAAATGGGGACATGACAACCCCAAATAAAGGCTGCATATTATTGAGGAAGCATGCCAATAGCCAAGTAGAAGGCCATTGGCATTGCAAACAATGCAAAATGTACAAAATACAACTTTTATTATATGTCCACCAATCACGGCTGTTGAAAAGTGGGGAATTAAGAAAATAAACCTAGAAAAAGCAGTCTAACTAAAATCAGTATTCAGCCATGCAAGTCAATGGCAGGTAAAAGACAACCTGGCCAGTGAATAATGGTTGCTAAGGGGGGAGGCACAGTGTGACACATGTAACTATGCATTAGCAGGCAATCCTATGCAAATGAGGGGAAGGATAGTGAATCCCATTTTTCCCCAGCATGTGAGTGAGGTCCCAACAGTGTAAGAGTATGAATAGCTGAGTGCAAGACTAGGTGGTAGGTGACATCATGGGTGGGTGTGTCAGGCATACTGTAAACAGATTGGAGCCCTGTGGCTCGGGCATGCTCCCAGCTTAGCACGGCCAAGTTAGGAGGTGTATCTAAACCTGCCCAGCACTCTTTACAAAGTGTAAGCGGGTGTGCGCGCGATGCAACAGGATGTACAGGAAGAGAAAAGAAGTTAAACCAGGAAACAGCAGCAGTGTGCACATCTGAGTACTCTGTTTGCACGGCGTGGCCCCGGCCCCAAACAGAAGGGCAATGGGAAGGAAAATCAGCAGTAGGAAGGTAATCAAGGAGAACCAACATATCTGGCAGATGAAATGTATCAGAGGCAGCCAATTACACAGGCAGCAGCCCAGCCCAGAACACTACTATAAACTAAGCAAACACCTTCCCCACTGTTTTTCCCGCACTCCACACCAATGGTGTATACAAGTGAGGAAATGTTCACAAACAAACCTACAAAATGAGAAGGGTTGCTGCAGGTAACATAGAACAACATGTGCAAGAGGCTGAAGGTGGTGATGATGTGCATGCTGCCAAACAACCCACAGTGAGGAGACAGAGAAGAGTGTACAGACCCTGGGTAACCTACCAGGGGCTATATGAGCTGGAGATACTGGAGCACTATAGGGTGGACAGAGACCTCCTACAGGATGTAGTAGAGCTGTGCCAGCCACATCTGATACACCAAACTGAATGAGGGGAACCCATCCCAGTGGATACCAAGGTATGTGTAGGCCTAGGTATACTATCCACAGGTACCTCCCAAAGCACAACTGGGGATAACATGAGGATCTCACAGGCATCAGCATCCAGAGTGTTCCACCAGTTCCTGGATGCCATGTCAGCACATGCCAGTGAGCATGTATATTTCCTCAACACCCGTGAGGTGTTGACCAGCAATATGCATCTCTTCCACCAAATAGCAGAATACCCTGGGATAGTGGGTGCTATAGACTGCATGCACATATGCATCAAAACACCAACCGGTGAGCAGGGTAAGGCCTACATCAACTGCAGGGGCATCCCCTCCATCAACTGCCAGGTCGTATGTGATGCCCAGGGCATTATAATGAATGTGTGTGCTGGCTGCCCTGGAAGCTATGATGATTCCCACATATGGCATCTGATGCAGCTGTACAAGAGAATTGCCAATGAGGACATCCCCTATGGTCACCTTTTGTGGGATGCTGGGTACACACTGGAGCCATGGCTGATGACACCGATCAGAAATGCACACACACCTGAACAACAATGCCATAATGAGGCAGATGCACTGGCCAGACATATAATAGAGCATGTGTTTGGAATACTCAGGTCATGTTTCCAGTGTCTGGACACATCCGGTGGAGCCTTGCAGTATTCACCTGCTACATGTACCCAAATTGTTATGGTATGTGCAATGCTACACAATATGATCCTGTGGAAACAGCTGCAGCAGGAACAGCATGGGGCAGAGCCACACAGCCCCCCACCAATGCCAAGGCCTGCACAGAGTGACCCGGAAGAGGAAGAACCTGAGTCTGCCCCAGTAGGTAGAATGTGGCGTACCCAGTAGGCCTTGGCCTTGGCGAAGAGGCAACGCATAGCACATGCACTGACACAGTAGGGTCCCAGGGAATGGCACCTTTCTCCAACTTGCACATACAGTAAAAGAGATGCCAAACATTACACCCCCTGTGCTCAACCATGTATAAGGAGTGTACTATGTGCATCCGGCATAGGTACCCCTCCAGCACCATCCACAAGTCTGGCACATTCACAAGGTAAGTCAGTCAACCTACCAATTGCCAAATGGAGTAGAATGTGTTGTCACCTGTAGCTATGGTATGGATGTGAGCATGCAAGAGAATTGGGCAGCTGAATGTTGAGGCAGCAGGCAGTAGACACCCATAGTGGCACCCTGACATGTGTAACACATACTGGAGTCACCATAGTAGCCAGTACTACACAGGGTGACAAAAGCCACTGCATGAAATGTGCTGTGCGAAATGTGTGTCCATTTTCCCACACATGCCAGTCAGGACAGTTTACATACCCAACACCAGTTTCAGCCAGCAGGACAGGTGGACACAAACCCAAACAGGGCCTGTGCCATGGCCCCAGAATGATGGCTAGGGTTAACCCCACCCCCAGGCCTACATAGACAGACCACAGCAGGCCAGGCAGTGGGATGCCAGTTCTGAAGGGTAGGACATCAGACAATAATACGTAGGGCAACCAAAGCCACGATCTGTAGTACACAGATGTGCCTCTAGATAGCATGAAAGTTAGCAATACAGAATGAAATGGAGTGCATGACATACCAGTACAGTCATAGCAAATGTGTACATGTGTCACATGTGCTCCCCCATCCTACATAGCAAAGTAATGACAGTCAGGTGTGCCCCCACTCCCATGTAGACATGTAGAAACAGGTGTGCCCCTACCCCCATTCCATTGTAGAAATGTAGTAAAATTTGCCCCCCCCAATCCAGTGTAGAAAGTAACATGCATGTGTGGGTATAATATGAGTGGAGCAGAGATGCCCAGAGGTGGCCAAGGTAGCAGGATAGGTTGTAGCGTGTGCACAATATGCAGGTCTGTGTGTGTTAGGATGGTGTGTGTTTCATATTGTGTGAGAGTGGTCAGTATGTATGCATGTCGAGGTAAGACCTGGTGGCCATAGCCCAGTACTGTTGATGACAGGGAGAAGTCCTCACACCTGCAGTGCCATGGACAATCCCCACCATTATACCACCTGCTAGAAGTAAGCCAATGTAAATGTATGGTGGTAATATGTGTCACCATCTGAAAGACTGAAATGGCATGGCTGTTGGGTTAGATATACAAGCAGTACACAGGAGGAAGTACTCCAGACATAAAGTATACATTGTATCACTGTGAAATGGAGACACCCTTGGAATTATACATTCAAGTATGCATCACAGCAACCAGTCCCGTAGTAGGGGATACCAGTAATGTCCGCCCGAACAATTGCAGATCACAAAGGAGGTAGGACTGATGTATTGGGAAATAGCTGGTGTACCTGCACATGCCAGCATACCTGGAATGGCCCATGCATATCTGTGTTTCAGATGCAAGCAGTGCCCAGAGCACACATGCACCCAGCTCATGCAAACACCACCCACAGGTACCTCTCTGGCCATATCCCTGCTGTGGGGAATGGATACAGTATGACTCCTCCTGTACATGGCAATGGTGGAAGAATGCAGCAAGCCATGCAGGTGTCCCATGCAGGTGTGTCCCTAACTGTACGTAGCGCCCTGCCAGCATCCACACTACTTAATCAAGACTGATAGAAGGAATGTGCATGAACACCCATCACACCTACCGTGTCACCCCAGGGGAATATACTGTATGGTGGTCTGTGACTGTAGGCCTGGCAGAATGCAATGGCCTCCCACAAATGGCCCACAGAAACACCTAATGCCCCACAGGCCTCTGCCAAAGGCAAGTGTCTCACATGTACTGCCAATGTATGTTAAGTCATGGACACACAAATAACAATATAACATACTCCACATAAGCCACATGCAAGGCCATGTGGACAAATCACAGTAACATGTCCACCATGTCCCACCGCATGAAATGTGGACCAACATTAAGACAGCACTGTGAGCAAGAATGCCCACCTGGCAGTACATGAAGAGAGAAAACATCATTGTGTATAACAGTACACATGTCTGAATATCTCTGCTAACAGCGATACCATGCAGCTGAAGCAGCACAGACACAATCACCTACAGTACACACTATCCCCTGCATAGTTTATCCCCCATATTTCCAAATGATCAAAGGATACCCAGCATAAACACCTTGCTACCTGTAGGTGTACAACACAAAGGTCTGCACTGGAGTACAAACTACCTGGTATTGATCCACACATTCTATACAGAATGGCATACTGGGCATGCTCACACACACAAAGAAAAGGGAATGTCAGTCAACAACATAGTGAAAGATCATACTGGGCATGCTCACACACGTAATCAAACGAAGCCCATGTCTACAAACAACAGTGGACCAGACATATCTTGCAGTCACAGATGTTAGTGCAGACACTCCTCAGTATGCACCACTCATGCTTTTCACACACAGTGATTAGGAATACATGCATATATCCAAGGACAATACACTATAATAAGCCAAATGTACACGTACATAGATGTGTGGGAGAGAGTGACTGTGACAAGGAGCCAGCCATTATGAGGCATGTCTCACTCAGTACACAGCGAAATGACCACAACCACATGATGCTCAGATGTCACTCACTGTAGACAGTAGCCACCGGTATCTGTCAGCATTATGGACTATGTGGTGCAAGTGCTAGCTGTGCAACATGACTGTACAAAGAAGTAGTCATCTAGCAGCTGTATACATGTACCTGTGGAATATAACCCTGTGAGTGGCTGCATGTGGTGTGTCAACCTCTAGATTAATGAGTTATGGCCCATGCCCCCCCATAGCCCCCCCCCCATAGCCCTACTATGGCAGACCCGCTGAGGTCATCCACTTTGAAATACACCCCTGGGAAATGTGTAGTCAAAAAATCTCTGTAGCATGTCCCATAACTGTGTACTGCTATAGAGTGATAGAGTAGCTAGGTAGGTGTTCTAACCCCAGACATGGCAACTTTGTGTGTTTGTAAGTGTGCCTGTGTCTGTGTAGAGAGCAATGCCTTTTACGGTAGGCACACTCAGTACAATTCCCATACTCAATTTTGGCAAGGCTGCTGATGTCACCCACCTGGAAATACACCTCTGGGAAGGTTGTAACCTAGTAATCTCCGTAGCACATCCTGTAACTGCATACTGTTGTAGAGTGATAAAGTAGCTAGGTAGGTGTTCTAACCCCAGACGTGGCAACTGTATGTGTTTTAGTGTGTGCACATCTTTCTGCGTAGATAGCAATGCTTTTTATGGTAGCCACACTCCTTACAATTCCCATACTCAACTTAGGCAAGGCTGCTATGTCACCCACCTAGAAATACACCTCTGGAAAAGTTGTAGCCCCGTAATCTCTGTAGTGTGTCCCATAACTGCATACTGCTGTAGAGTGATAAAGTGGCTAGGTAGGTGTTCTAACCCCAGATGTGACCACTGTGTGAGTCTGTGTGCATGTGTGTGTGTGTGTGTGTGTGTGTGTGTGTGTGTGTGTGTGTGTGTGTGTATATGTGTATATGTGTTAGTGTGCATGTCTGTTTGTGTAGAGAGCAATGCTTTTTACAGTAGCCACACTCCTTACAATTCGCATACTCAACTTAGGCAAGGCTGCTGATGCCACCCACCTACAAATACACTCTGAGAAGGTTGAAGCCCAGTAATCCCCATAGCATGTCCAGTAACTGAGTACTGCTGTAGAGTGATAGAGTAGATAGGTAGGTGTTGTTACTCAGATGTGGCAACTCTGTGTGTGTGTGTTAGCGTGTGTAAGTGTGCATGTCTGTCTGCATAGAGAACAATGCTTTTTACTGTAGCCACACTCCGTACAATTCCCATACTCAACTTTGGCAAGACTGCTGATGTTACCCACCTGGAAATACACTTCAGGGAAGGTTACAGCCCAGTAATCTCCATAGCATGTCAAGTAACTGCATACTGCTTTAGAGCGATAAGTAGCTAGGTAGGTGTTCTAATTCCGGACATGGCAACTGTGTGTGTGTGTGTGTGTGTGTGTGTGTGTGTGTGTGTGTGTGTGTGTGTGTGTGTGTGTGTGTGTGTGTGTGTTAGAGTGCATATCTGTCTGTGTAGAGAACAATGCATTTTAGGGTAGCCACACATATTACAATTCCTATACCTGACTTTGGCAAGGCTGCTGATGTCACCCACCTAGAAATATACCTCTGGGAAGGCTGTTGCCCAGTAATCTCAGTAGCGCATCCTGTTACTGCGTACAGCTAGATTGTGATTTAGATCTGTGGCAGGGTTCCATCCCCACCCGTGGCAGTTCTGGATGTTTTTTGTGTGTCCTTGTCTGTATATGGAACAATGAATTATATGCTAGTCACACGCAGTCCATCTCACATGGCCCACTTTGGCAATCCAGCTGATGTCATTCCTCATGAAAGACAGCTTTGGGGAACGAGTCCCATAGTACTCCCTATGGTGTGTCGTATAAGAGCTCCATGCTGTAGTGTGACATAGACCTCTGTCAGGGGTTCTATACCCACACATGTCTGTCGTGGATGTTTTGTGTGTGCATCACTGTCTGTATAGGGAGCAATGCATTTTAGGATAGTCACCCGCAGTACATTTCAAATGGCCTACTTTGGCAATCCTGTTGATGCCATTCATTGTGGAATACACCCTTGGGGAAGGAGTACTTCAGTAATGTGCATGGTGTGTACTATAACTGCATAGTGCTGAGGTGTACTAAAACTAGTTAGTTAGGGGTTCAACTCTCAGACACATGAGGCATTTGTGTGTTCGTACCTCGTACCCTGTGTAGAGGTGTTTGTGAGCGTGTGACACCTGTGGCCAATGTGGAGTGGGTTTTGTATATTTCTTATATGGTGGCACTACTATAAAGCACAATGTCCACCAGATGTGAAATAGCTGAGAGGCTGGGGTGCAAAGCCATACCCATACATGTGACATCAAGGCCAGGTGATCATATTTAGCAACCCCAGTATTACCCAGAGCACACACTCAACCCATGTGTCATATGCACACACATGCCTAAGCAACAGCCAATATGTGGGTAGTAGACTGCATATTGGCCACTGATAGTAACCATGGAGTGATAACAGTGGGCTACAGTGGGCATTTCCCCTATCCATCTGTCCAATATGTACATGCTGACATTGCACCTCCCCCATGTTCCGCAATGGATGCCTGCACCACCTGTAGTGCCATCACATGTGTCCCACAATGAGCATACCATGCCTGACAACATGCCCTGTATGGACAGCTGCCACTGACACCAGGGAATGCTGTCTGTGTGCTATCAATGTAGGTGCAGGTAAACCTGGTGCCCATTAATGGTCCTTGCCACAGTGGGCAAAGACTCTGACACATATGATGGTACTCTGTGTTCACAACATGGGCCTGACACCCAAGGTACAGTTCCACATGTCACTGTACATGCATGCAGGAAGTTGTGCACATCCCAGACACCGTCCATGTCATGGGGTAAGGAACACATATATGGCAAGCGATGCACAGCATTGGCCACACACAATAATTACCCAGGTGACTGGATGAGGGATACAATGCCCGCCTGTGTGGGCAAGAGTGTAAACTACAGCTCTGAGAAACAATGCAGACCATCATCATGTGGCCTGATGCCAAGGTATACCCTTTGCCTACCCTTGTATAGCCTGCTGCCACAGTCAACCACCACACACCTGTGCAGACGTGCACCCATGTATGTCAGTACTGGCACCTTGTGTATTTGACGGTGTGTTGTATGGTGCGTATGTTCACAGCCACACTCACTATAGCCCCCATGTGCATACAGAAGCATGATGTCAGACACCTCCTCATACCCTTTGCCCATACAACCTCTGTATGACCAGTGTGGTGCATGTGGTACCTGCACAGTGATGTGTTGTGGCAATCCCGCTACTAATGAGTTGTACCCCTGGCCCTGTCAAGTGTGCCAATATGCATGTGTTCCTATGAGAGTGTGGCTGTGTTGATGCTGGCACCTGTTCATGCTGACAGGCACGTGTATGTCACCTACCGTATAGCTACCGTATCTCTGTTGCAGATGTCATGCACCATCACACGTATGCTCTGAGGGCTCCACAACAGGTTAGCCATGTGACGCATCCATTACCTGCATTGAACTGTGAATGCAGTACATAGTTGTCAGGGGTTAGATACCCTATGCTGGTAGGTGTGTGACACTAAGAAGCTACTGTTGTACTCTCCCATCCCTCCATAACATGTCTTTGATTCTATCTGCCTCCCCCACTCCCTCTCTGGTGGATGTGGAGACCTACACCAGCTCTGCCTAGGCAGCAGCATGTGTATTTCAAGTGATGTTCATGATCAGCTAATGGCCTCTGCATGAATCGCAGCCCTCCCCTAGCTGATTGCATGTGGAAAAGCTGTGGTAACATTTCCATAGCCGGTTGCATGGAAACACACTCCAATATCTAGGAACATCATGTTGGTGTTGGCCCTTGTCATTCACTGTGAGCAGGAACTAGATCTGTTGGTTGGAAGCCAGCATCTGCGATGGAATGGGAATTTACCTTTAACAACATACACTGTGGAAACAGGGCAACACACAGGAGAGGGATGTGCCTGACCTGCCTACAGACTTTAAGTGCTGCTATGCTGCATGTGGCGTACTGTTGGGTTAACAGTGTGTGTCTGGATATGTCTTTCCTACATGTCTCCATACCTGCCATCTCAGTTCCATGTTTATGTCGAATCCCCATCTGCAGGGTCATCTGCAGACAGGGCAGTGAGTTGTGCCATTGGTTCCATGTGTTACCAATGGAGCATCTATCTGTGGACTGCAGATGGTAGTGTGAGGAGTGCAGTCTGTAGATGGTGAAAGCCATGACAGTTACAGGCGTCTTACCCCCTCATACGACATATGTTGCCACAAACCCTGTTACAATGGTACATGTATGAGGTTATCACAGCAGCATGTCAATATTGGCCCTGTGTATGTGCTGCCAGCCACTACTCTGCCAACCTGTGTACATATGTTGTGGATGACGTGGTGCGTATGTGCTGTACACCATAATTAGTGTCATCATATCTGCTAACAAGCCAGTGAGATATCAGAGTAACCCACACATTATGAACAGTAGGGGTTATATTTGCTGACATAACCTGGACATTCTGTGGATGTTTGTACAGTCCTACATGTGTGTGGGCATCAGTGTTACAGACAACAAGTAGCAATAACCTCTACATGAAAACCAGCACACTCAGATTAGCTACATATGTGTAGGAGGTTCATGAACTGCAGACAGAGTGTGAGTAGAGCCGTGTTATGCTTTGTATAGTACTGGTGTTACAGGATGTGTGTGTACATACTACTTTACCTTGGAATGCAGTCTGTATGCATAGCCCTCAACTGTCGGCCTATCCTCTTGGTGGCCAGAGGTATGCCTAACATGTGTTGTCTGTCCACCACACAGGTCCTGTGTTTGATATCTAAATGGTAGTGTGTGTGTGGAGTGCTATCAGTACATGACCTATATATCAAGCTCTGCACATATGACATGCTGTGGGGGATGTTCTGAAGTGGGCTGTGAGTATACCATACTGCCATTGCTGCCATCAGTTCATGTCTGTTGTATCCCACACACATATGGTGGGGCTGGGGCCATATATGTGTGGGCATCACCTACACAATACGTCTGTGCTTTATGCACTACAGAGGCCAGTGTAATTAACAGTGGTATATGTCCCTGTAATATTGAGTCTAGCAGGGGAGCACCATAGATGACCTAGGCTGTTAAACATGTAGGGGTATCAGGAGTGAGCTGCCATAACATATCTGGATGCAAAGTGCCGTATACTTCACCTATATGTACAGCACATACATATATTTGATTACTGCAAGCCTACTGCCACCTGCCAGATGGACTGTTCTATTTGTCAGTGTGCATGTGATGGTGTCAGTTATGCCTTGTTATGTCACAGTTACAACCCATGTGGTCACATGACATCTTTATCTCCCACTGCTGTTGTACAGAGTGTAGATAGCGGCTGCTGAGCTATACACCTGCATTACACACTGCTGATTGTTTGGTATCCTGTGGCCCAATCTAAGGACTTGGCCTGGACAGTAATGGTTGGGAACCTTTCCAGACTACTGCATTAGTATACATGTTTCATGGTTGCATTCCTCTGTTTATATGGAGGCCACTGTCTGAACAGCTATATGACATGGCATGTAGAACTGTCATGGTACACAAAGAAAGGTATTACATTTCTGCAAACCTGTGTGTGGAGTTCATCCAATGACATCTCTGTGGGTATATGTTGCAGGCAACAGTCGTCATTTGTATACGTGGCTCATACAGTGTCCAGTTGTTCAGGGGTTAGCTGTTGGCATAGAGGCTGTTCCATACTGTGTGGACCGACTATGTATGTATCCTACTGTACATATATCTGCGTGTGTATGTGTAGTCACATGTATATCCATATATATATATATATATATATATATATATATATATATATATATATATATATATATATATTTAAATATGTGTGTGTGTACATATGTATGTATGTATCTGCATATCTGTGACTGTGTATCTGTATCCTGGGGATGTTGCTGGCTATCACAGTTTACATTTCCTATGGGAGGCAGACTGTACTGCATGATATGTCAACAATACCAGCCTTACATCATGCAGGTGGGATTTTGTACACTCAACTTCCTGTGCCCCTGTCATGTCAGGTCCTGGTTAGGGGATCTGCAACACTTGGTGTTGTATTGCAAGCCAAAAGTGTTTGGCCGTGGGGGGGTTCTTACTTGTACAAGATGTATAGTGTGTGGGGCCTCTCAACCCCAGTAATGGTGCACGTGGACATATGTGTGTTCATTAATCTGCCATTGCTCTCTACGGATGTATGGCCATATGCACTGATATAGATAAATATATATATATATATATATATATATATATATATATATATATATATATATATATATATATATATATATATATATATATATATATATATATATATATATATATATATATATATATATATCTGCTGACATATATGTTACTATGTACTTATAGACCTACAAAGCTGTATATCTTCATACACATATGTAACATGCTGTGTATATGTAGACATATAGGTGCAGACACATATATGTGCCGATGTAGTGATTACCATGTATATATGTCCATATATACATCTATCTATGTATATAGTGTTAGGAAGCTATATCTATATATATATATATATATATATATATATATATATATATATATATATATATATATATATATATATATATATATAAAGAGAGAGAGAGAGAGAGAGATACATACATACATATACAAATATGTTGTAGCATTGTAGATAGCAATATATCAGTTGCATGACAGGACTGGTTGATATGTTTCAGGTATTGGCCTGACTTTCTACAGTTGTAGTGGCCTACTTTTAGACTGTTGTAGCTGTGTTGCAGAGGGTCCTGGGGTCAAGAACTGCATGTGGTGGATATTGCATTGCACAGCATATCTGTTACGGCTGTGGTGGGGGGAAACATAGCAGTCATCACCAGGTTCCCCTCATCTGAGCCCCCACCCCCATCATCTGTGCATAAGGTCAGTTATTTGTGGTGGGAGTTCCAGTTTTTATTCCTATCTGGTGCTGCAATTCACATATCTATATATATATATATATATATATATATATATATATATATATATATATATACATATATATGTATACATATATATATATATATATATATATATATATATATATATATATATATATATAAATATATATATATAAATATATATATATATATATATATATATATATATATATGCATATATTTATATCTAAATATATGTTGTCTTATGTATCCACCCACCTACATACCATTGATGTGATATGATGTATGTGTGAGTCAGACATTTATATGTACCTGTGTATCTCACTACAGATTTACAGATATATGACTGTCCATATGTCCATGCATGACTGGCTCACAATATTGGCCTGCCCCACATTCATCTGGCGACTTGACGTGGATGATGTCAGGCATGTGGTCAGTCAGGAATGCCAATACATTACAGTTGCAGACATCATGTTGTTCAGATTATGTGTATTACAGCAGATCACTGTTTAACTAGCAATGTTTTACAGGTATATGAACAATATTTCTCGTGTCCAGATATGTACCCCACTGTTGTCACACTGCATCCACAATGTTTGCAATAAGAGGTTGAGTGTTGTGATATTAGTAAAATTCCCCTTTTGCAGATTGACTGTGCAGCATGATATATCTGGGAATACATGGGATGTCTGTATATCCAACATGGTGTAGTGTTAATTCACTGTGATTGTGGCATGCAGGGTCCTGGGGTTGGGCCATCCAGTAGCTGTCAATTATGTTGCAGGGTTGAACAAGGGCATTGGGATGCAGGGTGATTAAGGCACTTGTAAGCAGTTGTGAGCATGTTTGCATGATGGTATGCATCACCCATTGCAGGTAACAGCCTGTTACACAGGATTAGCCTCGACATTGCTTACATTGTGTACGCAGTGCTCACCGTCACGCAAACACAGACCTCTGGTTACATATGCCTGCAGGTAGTTTGCATCAGATTTGATGAGCCTGGAAATGTAAACTCACTTACTAGTGCTGACATATGCTTACAACAGCTTAGTGCTGCTTAACCTAACTTCTTCTGTATGCGTTATGATACTGACACCTCACATGTGCATTTCCTGTAGTAATCCTGTTCATGTATATATGTTATTCCGTGGGTTATGCAACATACATATTACCCATAACATGGTTTGCCATGGGAAATGGTATCTCTTAGTACCTTTCCTGTGTCCCCCCTCCTTTCTCGCTGACATCCACAGGCTGGTCCCATTAGAACGGGTTCATCCAACCACTGCACGCCTCGGTCCATAATGTTGTACCCATCATTCCCTCCCCCACCCCCCTTCACCCACCACATCAGTCATCCTTCCTACAGGTTCCAGCCTAATCTAACCACACCACTACACATTGCCCACTCTCCACTTCTCGGGACCCTTTGCATATGTTCTGTCAACCCATGGATCTTCTGGCTTCTCACACATGTCTGCGAACATACATCACCATCTGTGCTTACTTTGTAGGCGTGGTATGTTACTCTGAGGACTCATTTTGGCAGACATTTGCGGTCGTCCCACCAGGGACGGACGTGCATTTGTTTAAAAGTAGACTTAGCAGGGTGACTCCATTTCTCCCACTGGTAGTATCCTGCCAGTAGTCTGGGAGCTAGTGCGGTGCTATGCTTAGTGGTACATATTATTAGATTTTCATGGTAATTGCCCTTTGGCATTGATTTCCCCTTTGCCACTTGCTATATATGTGTTATGTATCCTCGACACATGTGTAGAGACACTGTCTGTGGTCCTGGGAACTTCTACACTTAATTACATTAACACCTTACATCTGGATTTATTGTTGTACTCCAGTTCACATATGTATGTTCTGTAGTCAGTTATGGCAAATATGAATGTATACTGATGCCTTTCACAGGTTCAGTTTGGTTATTCTAGGGTGAGGACATGTTTACTACTACCCCATTCTTCTGTACGTCTGTTATGGCTTGGTGGATAGCTACTGGGACTATGGTATATAGGGTCCTGGGTTCGTGACCTGCATGGCTGTTTATTTTGTTGCCAAGCTAACAAAGGCCATTGGATACAGAGTGATTAAGGCACTGTAAAGCAGTTGTAAGGCCTTACACCTGCTTACTAGTGCGTACATATGCCTACTATTGCCTATTTGTGCTTACACCTGCTTACTAGTGCCTTATTCCATCTGATACTGATACATCACATGTGCATATCTTGCGGCACTCCAATTCATATATTTCAGCTATTTAGTGGGTCTTGCAACAAAAATATTGTTTATAACATGCTTTGATGTGTAAAATAAATTGTGCTACAGTGGGACCCGAACCGAGAATGCCTGCTCATTGGTCGGATGCTCTACCCACTAAACTATTGCTGTTCTGCTTCATCTGCATATTTCTACCATATTGTAATACTCATGTTTCTTTCCCCCAGCCCCCGAGCTCCACTTACACAGCATCCATCCATTCCCCAATTGCTAGCCCAGCCATACCACACTTCCACACATTTCCCTCTCTGCACATGTCGGTACTCCTCCATTATATTGTCTCGACCCAAGCTTCTGCAGGCTCTTCATCCATTTAGTCCATGTACATTCGAGCCTTGCCTTGATCCTCCTATGATACTGGTGGACACACCTATGTGACCCACAAGGTTTGGCTTATCCTGCCAGGGATGGACCTGTTGTTGTGTCACGGGTAGACTTTGCTGGTCTGCACTGTTTCTCCCACTGGTAGCATCCTGCCAGGGGTTCAAGGAGCAGCGGTTTGCTCACACACTGGGCCAGCCTCATCTCCTGGTTCTGCAGAACCAATGCCCCAGGTGTGACATTCTGTGCATGAAGTACACCCTCATGCCCCCACGGTGTGCACTGTTTTTCATTCTTCTCTTCAGTATTATGCACGACTACTGTTCTCACAGTATGTTTGGACAGGTACTGTTCATTGATACACATAGACTACTCAGAATACTGTGATTGAACAATGTGCACATTTGCTGGTATTAATTTACATATCTACATACATTTCCTATACTGTTGAATGACTGTGCTGGATGATATGTTTGTGATAAGAGCAGCTGAATGTGTATCTGCCATGCCTTAGTGGTAGCTCACTTAGACTATAGTGTGCAGGGTGGGGATTTGGGACCTGGGAGTGCAGATTATTTTGTTAATGGGCACAATGAGAGCTGTTGGCTACAGAGGGCCTAAGGCACTATAGAGGAAGTGTGGGTGGGTATGCGCTTGTGTGCACGAAGCTCAGCCTCGCCGACTTCTGGTTATAGTGTCTTACACTGAGTTGACCTCCACATTGCTTAACCAGTGTGGGCATTGCTTACCACCGCCCAAACAAGCATAACCCCGCTTGCTGCTACATACCCACATACTACTTCATGCATTTAGCTCGCATTTGTTGTCTGGGACAATCCAACTGGATGCTTCTCCATTGTCAGTGGTGGCCCAGGGAGTGGAGCTCCACAGTAATCCCCAGCTACACATTACACGTAGTACTGAGGTGTACACATTCATAGAGAGTAACAGATTAACATAGCTATGTACCACATTCTTCATGCTTAGTTCACATTAACATGTCAGTATTATTCATGCTTAGGTCAGGTTTACATGTCAGGTATGACTGTTGACATAGGTCCGTTAAAGGTGAACTGAGATTCCAGTTTAACAGTTCTGGATAGGTTACACTCAGGTATTCAGGTTAGGTTTAGTTATGCCATACCTGTGTGTTAGAGTAGAAGAGAATAGTGAAGGAGTAGATAGGTTGGTAGAGGGGGGGACATTGTAACTGTATAGTAGACCGTTGGAATGACTGGTGGTGGAGCAATAGAGAAGGTATGCAGGATGTTAGGATGTGTATGCAGCCAGGACAGGAGGTGTCGGTTTCACAAGTTCGTGTAGGGGTATACAGTGTTAGTTGGGGTGGGGAATTCACCAGGTGATGAGCATGTGCTGATCCAAGTATGCTTGAGGTGTTCCTTCATGTGTTATTTACATGTGTCGTGTGGGACAGCTGAGGTAATACACGTGGGTAGGGGGTTCCAGATTCTGCCAATATAGTTGGGGAAGAGGGTGTCACCTACTTGTAACTGTGAACAGTAATAGTAATGAAACAGGGGTCGATAGGTAAGTGGTGTTAATGGGGCATAGGGTAAATGTCCAGGGATGTGCAGGTAGGCTGACGGGAAGGTCCACAGGTGGCCATTTCTTCTACAGCAACAGCTGTGTATATACACTGCATTTGGAGGTAGGTTTGGACACTCACATCTCTGGGTGGGGGTGAGGATAACAATAATACCTTGTGATGCCAATTAGTTCAGCTTATATGTCTACAGTGGGTTGTTGCAGCCATGTGTTCTTTGGCATTATTTAGTGGGATTTGCAACAATACATCTGGTTATACCATACTTTGCAATGTAAAATAGACTGTGCTGCAGTGGGACTCATAGCGGGAGTGGCTGCTTGTTGGGTGGTGGCTCTGCCCAATGAACACTATTGCTTACATCCCTGGGGCGATCCAAATAGAACCGCTCCAGCCAACACCTGCATGCCTAGACTCATAGTTACATACCCATAGTCCCCCCCACACCTCTTCTACAACACTCATCCTTACTCTGGGTGCAGGTTGGGTCTAAACACACCACTACACACTGCCCACTCTCCAATTCACAGGACCCATCTCGTACGTTGTCTTGACCCGTGGGTTATCAGGCTTTCCCACCCTTGTAGTCTGGGTACATACACACCCCATCTTGAAAGATCATCGCACGGATATCCTCCTATTACAGGACAATTTTTAGGGTGTCCCGCAAGGGATACTCCTGGTCTATGTTCCAAGATTAGACTTAGCGGGTCCACTGTGTTCTCCCCCTCTGGTTGTATCCTGCCTGTGGTTTGGGGAGCAGTGGATTGTTTACATTGTTTGTGTGTTTGTTTGTATGTTCCCCCTGTCTGGCTGGGGGGGGGGGGTTAATGCTATGTGTTACACGTTTGTTGATTGAGTGCCTCACCCCCATTGGCACGGCCTATGAACATATGCCATTCTTAAGTGCTGTATCATATCATAGCTATATATCTGTGTATGTATATATATATATATATATATATATATATATATATATATATATATATATATATATATATATATATATATATATATATATATATATATATATATATATATATATATATATATATATATATATATATATTGCTGAATATATATCTAACAACATGTGGATGTATGGGTGTCTGCATATGTAGATATCTATATGTTAGTATTTATTTATATATATATATATATATATATATATATATATATATATATATATATATATATATATATATATATATATATATATATATATATATATATATATATATATGTCTATGTATGTATACATTTGTACTACAGAGAGGGAGAGGGAGAGGTATATATCTATTTAGTTATGGGTATATATACACACACACACACACATACCTCTACATATTTAGTTACATATCCTGTAATGTTGACTGGTATTGTTGGAAACTGTGTTTCGTGTGCATACCGGCCAACCTTGTGTGCCATGTTTACTTTGCAATACCTACAACTAAATCCTTAGTGTACACAGAGTAACACGTGAAATCTATTGTTAGTACCAGGGATACATTCGTCCCATGTGGGATAATCCGAACATTGGGTATTCAACCTTCATTTACAGCCAGAGTTATATAGGTACCCATGGCTATGTGCATGGACTACGGCGTGTGCCAGACCTAGGATACTTGGGTCGGGACATCATATGGGATGCGTCCCGAGGAGGAGGAGGTGGTAGCTATGGGCTGGTAACCAGGGTAGGGGTGGTAGCTGCATATGTGCTGAGGGGGGGGAGCAGAACTGTAGGTTATGCATGTATGGGTTGGGGATGGCCTTGGTTGGATGGGCCTGTACTGCTCGGCCCGCCTAGTGGGGGGGGGGGTATGTGATGTGAACATGTGAAACATAACAGAGGGCTAATTTAAATCCCTATTTCAATGACAGATGTGCAGTTCAATGAGCTTAGTAGTGTATTGCAGGGCAGATGTGTTTGGCTGGGTGGGAGTATGCCAATTCATACGTGACATATATTGTTTGGGGCCTCTGAGGCCCATTAATGGTGCAGGTGGACATATATGTTTCTGTTCATCTACCACTGCTATCTACAGATGTCTGGCCATACATACCTCTGTGGGTAAATATATTTTTGCTTGCATATTTCTAACTATGTCCGTATATACCTACGGAGACATATATCTGTGTACATATATGTAACTTGATGTGTATATGTGGACATATAGATGTTGACATATATAAGTGCAGTTATCAGCATTTGCATGTATATCTGCTCATATATTTGTACATATATATATATATATATATATATATATATATATATATATATATATATATATATATCTCTGGATATTTATATATATGTATATATATGTGACTACATCTATAGATATGTTGTATCTGTTTAGATAGTAATATATTTGCATACATATGCCCATACATTCTCTGTACTGTTGCATGACTGGTCTGGGGTTGTGTTACTGACAACATACGATTTCTGCATATCTGGCATGACTTAGTGGTAAATCATTTTGTGTATGGTGTGAATGGTCCTAGGTTTCGGCCTTACAGAAGCTGTTTGTTTTGTTGCTGGGCAGAGGTAAGCACTGCTAACGTCTGGTCACAGTGTCTTACACCCAGTTAGTTTCTCCTTTGCTTAATCTGTGTTGGCAGTGCTTAACCCCATGCAAATTCATGTGCACACGCTTACTAGTGCTTATATATGCTTACTACTGCTTATCTGTACTTACGCCTGCTTACTGCTGCTTATTCATTATGGTACTGACTCTTCCCATATGCATTTCCTGCAGTACTCCTGTTCATAAAAATTGATGTTATTTAATGGGTTTTGCATTACAAATATTGCTTATGCCATGCTTTGCCATATAAAATAGACTGTGCTGTGCTGGGACTCGAAATGGGAATGCCTGCTCATTAGGTGAACGCTCTGCCAACTACACTATTGCTGACATGCTTCATTTGCATATATCGTCCTTGTTTACCTCTTCAGCCTTTTAGGCTGCTTTCACCATGGCTAAGCAATGGGCACACCCGCGCACCTACGCTTAGCTGTACATGGAGCTTTAGACAACAATAAGGGGGGGGGGGGTTCTTCTTTTCATCATTATGTCTTGTTGCTGTTGAACGCATGGGGAACTGTTGGTTGGGATATCTGGGCACCTATGAGCAGTATCGCTCATTTATTTCTACTTTATGCTGTTCAACATTTCAGGGGCATGTTTATTCTTTGGGCTCTGCTCTCAGACACACTCTCTGCACTCATATATGCTCCATGTAAGCCTTGGGGATTGGGCAGTGCACCTTCATTATTATGCATGGCACGCAACCATCCTGCTCCTAAGCGGCCGCTTCCATGCAGGACTAGACTAGTCCTGCACGGAAGATTAGTAAATCCAGGGGATTACCATTTTTATAATTAAAAGTCAGTCTTCTATTGTAAATAAGAATCAATTCCATTTATTAATAAGAGTTTTATTTTTATCTAAACTATCACTATAATTTATATTAATTATATCTTTAATGTTCTTGGTTAATATTATTCCTAAATATTTTATTTTATCATCATTATCTAGAATTTTAAAAATACTTTTTTGCCATGTTAGTAATATTACAGTATATACATAATTTTTTTTTCATTAAATGTGAGTCCTAATCTAGATTGGAATTTTTTGATAGCCATAAAACGAGAATTAAGAGACTTTTTTATCTGCTATTGTCAATAAAATATTATCTGCAAATAAATGTATTTTTGAATTTCGATTATGTCCAAATTGTACACCTTTAATTTCTGAATTTGCTCTTACATAGTTTGCAAAGGATTCTATAACAAAAGTAAATAGTAGAGGTGACAGGGGACAACCTTGTTTCATACCCTTAGTGATGGGAATTGATTGTGAGATGTAAGGGCCTATTTTTTTGTAAGCAAATGATTTATCGTATAAACTTTTTATAAGTTGTTGAAAATGTATTGAAAAGTTACATTCTTGCAATACGAACAAAATATAGTCCCAATTAACTGTGTTAAATGCACTGTTAATATCTAAACTCAGTAATGTCACATCATCCTTTATATTATCAGTGTAGTCAATTATAGTTAAGTCTGTTAATATTATAAGTATTCTTATTTTTTAGTCATTATTAATTAGGTATGGAAGAGATTGTTGAATTCTTCTTGCTATAATAGGCATAAATAATTTATAATCAACATTTAATAACAACATATGCCTGTAAGATGTACATTCTGCTGGATCCTGATCACATTTTTAAAATTGGGAAAATAAGCTTATATTTCCATGAAGGAGAGACTATCATTAAATCTTTAGCTAGTTGAAAAGTATGAAGTGAAATATTTAGTGCATTTTTTGACATTAACTTATAAAGTTCTGATATTATCCCATCATTACCTGGTGCTTTATTAGACTTTAATTTATTTATTTGATTTGTAAGTTCAAGAATTGATATAGGCTTATCAATTATTTTCATATGTTGATCTGTCTATCTATTTTTGGTGTATTTGCTAATAAATACTTTTATTGCTTTTTTGTGAATCCATTACTGGATTAAATTGATTAATTTTAATAAAATGTGTTCTGAACTCTAAGTATATCTTCAATTGCAGTAACTGTTTTTCTTTTTATTCTTAATGTATAGTTCTTTAATGTGATTTGATTATCATTTTAGTTCTAGAAACAATTTAACATAAAGATTTTGGGTTTATTGAGCAATTTGTTAATTTAATCTTTGCCATGTTTATTTTACTTTTATGATTTTGAATTTCTAAATATTTGTTTTATAATGCATTTATTTTTTTAATGAGATATTATTATTAATGATTTTCCAGCTTTAGTTTATTGATTTTTCTTTTGTAAATCTTTTAAATCCTTATCCCATTGCTTCCTTTTCAGTAAATCCCAATTTATAATTTTTCCATTTAAATAGGAATTGAGATCATCCCATATATAAGCTTTTGACATAACCTTTCTGTTAAATTCTAAATACATTTTATCTCTTTGTTCTAAACCATGAATTCTTAACATTTTTCTTCTTTTGTTCTATTTGTTGTATCTTCTGTCTATATGACACTATGATATTCTGACTTTAAACTGAGTGAGTTATATTCAGTGATACAATTAAATCATAAAATAAGTTGGAATATTATTTCTTCTTTTCCACTCCTGTAAACAGTGCATTTGTTACTTATGTCGCAGAAAAAAAGTAGAAAATTGTCTTTGTACCACTCAGCCCCTTACCAAATGCATAAATAAATAAACATAAGTAAAATGTATCTTATTAAAATGTATCTAATTTATCACATTATCTTTAGACATGGAATGTATGTGATTGTTGTAAATAAAAAAAAAACATTATTGCCATTTCATCTTTTTGTAAGAATATTGTATTCAATAGATTTGATATGTTTACTTGCAGATAAAGCTGCAACTCCATCTATTGTTCTTTCTTTAACCCTTGCAACTGGTTATGCTGACTTCATAGTTTTAGATTTGAGCACATCACTTTTGGTTGTGGTATTATCCGGTAATTATGGACACCAGAAATAGTTTCCCAAAGGACTTCTATGCCCATATAGATAAATATAAAGAACTGGGAGTCTCAGCTAGTTCTAAATATAATGGAACTTTTAAAAACTAACCACTCTGATGATCCACTAACAAAAATAAACTTTACAATAATAAAAAAAAATGTTGAACTATACCACCGATATGCAACATGGATTTTGACCAGACCACAGCACCTCTGCTGCATTACTATCATTTATAGACACTGTCAATAAAGCTCACAACTGTAATAAACTTGTTTCTGCAGTCTTTCTACATCTATCTAAAGCCTTTGACATGATCTGTCACAGTAAACTCATCAATGAGCTTTCCACCCTAGTTCTAGCATCTCCATCTATTTAGTGGTTCTCTAGTTACCTTGCCAACAGGCAACAAGCTGTAAAATGGCAAGGATCCATCTCTGCATATCTTCCCACTTCAATAGGAGTCCCACAAGAATCCATCCTTGGCCTTCTATTGTTCAATATTTTTATCAATACGCTACATTCATCTTCTTGTGAGGGCACCTTGATTCAATAAGCAGATGACTCTACCTTCATCTCCTCTTCAAACACTTTACCTCAATTCCAAGAAATCACTCATCAAGTCATCTCCACTGAAACCTTGCTTACAACAGTACAACTCCTACTCAACCCGCCCCCCCAAAAAACTCCTCCACTTCAACCCAAAAACTCACACTCCCTAACAAAGCAATTTTCAAGATCTTTTTGGCAAATGGCACTGAAATCTACTAAGTCTGCCATATCAAATGATTAGGAGGCATAATAGATGATGATCTTAAATTTGACCTCCACATCCAATGCAATATCAGGAAAACCCATCAACAACTAGGCATGCTATACAGAAAAATTATTTTCTGAACACACCTCAAATATCACTCTAGCCAAAACCTAACTTCTGTAAACCTCTGCATATCTTCAGCTGGCTTGAACACCCCCTCCAACTCTCCTACATTCGACTTATAACAATACATAAAAATCATACACAAACCATAAGCCTGCCCAGCACCTTTAATTAGCATGTCTTCCAAAAAATTCTTAGGTCAGAAGACAAAAAACTTCTCACCATAAATAAACCAAATAAATTCTCCCAACAAAGCCTATACTCATACTCAATAGTACAAAAATGGAACTCCTTACCTCTAACCACCAGAACTATTTCTAACCTACCCACCTTTAAATGTTCCCTAAAAGAATACCTTCCAAAATCTTGGATCTGCTCCTGTGCTACTCCTGGTTGAACTTACTCACTATACTTCACTCACCCCCTTCAACCTAGATCACACTTCACTATTCTCTGCAACCTTCTACTGCACTCCTTTTTGTTTTCCCCACTACCTTACCTTATTTAACTCCTCTCTAGACACTTTTCCCCGCTACTCACCTAAGCTACTTGAAGACACCCTACCCTGCACTCTTCTTATAATCTCTTTCTCTCTAGACTTCTATAACCATAATATGAACACCCTCTCTCATACTAAGACATCACATCACTCAGTTTCATCTCATTGTCTCTAATAATGTAATCTCCGATAATCTCTTTAAATATCTTATTAGAATTGCCTAAGGTCTCATTTACCACATAATAATCTATGTAACAAATAATATGACTATTGAATTTTTCCTCACATATTCACTTCAACTCATGTTATTTTCATTGCACTCTGCCATGAAACATATGTTCAATGTTTTTCCTAATTACAGCATTTTTTCACTCTTATGTTTATACTTTACCATGATACTGTGTGATTTAAAATATCTGCACTTGATTTTTGAAATATTGTGAGTGTGGAGCTTTTCTCTCCAGGCCTCCACTGAAAATGGCACTTTCTGGCCCAGTTGTACTTTCCCAGTAAACAAATGTTAAATAAAAATAAAATAAATAAATAAATATACAGCAGGTAAAAAGACCCTCATATCAAAGATAACATCCGGAAATTGACACAAGAACATGAAAAAATATGATTAGGTTTACTAAAGCATCCCATGAATTTACATTAGAATCTGAAGCAAAGGACAATTACAAATCCTTCCTTAGCTAGAACAGGAAAATAAGAAATAATAGCCAAGAGTGCTCTGAACTTATTCATAATGGCAGCATATCCACTAGATATTGCCAATATACTAGCAGTCAAATGCAGTGTAAAATTTACCTCGGTAATAACTTTCCAAAGTGCAGTTATACCTCCCTAAATCTTTCTAGTAACACCCATCACTAAAGAACATGCACCAAAAGTGCTATCCAAGACTAAAAATAATTTTTCCATGGAACTTGGCAATATACTTTTCTGTTTAATAAAACAGTACTAAACAAGCACCAGCAATACCTCTCCTTAAAATGTTTAACCAGAATATATCCACTGGCTTTGTCCCTGAGCATTAGCACACAGCAGTAGTGTGGCCACTGCACAAGGGTGGCCTCACCACTAATCCAGGGAATTGTAGGCCTATCATCCTGAAATGTCTTATTTGAAAATCCATGGAATATGTTATAAATGAAATGAGAAACAGTGACACAAAATCTCTGCATTCCAGACACACAGCCGTTTGGCTTTGTCAAATATAGCTCTTGTCTGATGAATCTAGTTATCTTCTTCACAGTAGTCATGCTGCTCGCACAGTCTCCCTTGACCTGGCCAAGGCTTTTAACACCATCTCTCATGCTAGCAGAGAAAGCAAGCTGAAAAGCTTTATAAAAGCTTTATAAATAGATGCCTATGCAATAAGATGGATAGCAAATTGTCTAAATGACAGAACCCACATAGCCTGGGTAGTGCCGTATCAGTGAGTATGAAGGTGATCAGTTGTGTCCCACAGGGCTTAGTGTTGGGACCTCCTTTGTTTAGTATTCACTTTCCTGATCTTTAGGCCATGAACCAAGATGTCTGGCTAACCAAGTTTGCAGTCAGCTGTAAAGTGGGAGTCAATGTCAAGTCCCACTCTGGTATCAACGTGCTTCAGCAAGAACTTATACTCATAAGCATCTGGTGTACAATGGGCACAAATTAAATGCTGAAAATTGCAATATTGTCATATTTTCTAATCAACCCTTCCTTAGAATATAACACAGACAACACCCAGTTTCAAAATGAGAAAGGTGTTAAAGGCGATGGAACTTGGGTTGATGACTCACTCTCCTTTGACATCATAAAACAACAATAGCCAGAAAGTCCTTCTATGTAGTATAGTCAATTGCAAAAGAAATGTCATCCAGATCTAAAGAGGTCATTGTCCCCTTATATATAGCATTGGTTAGTTAAAATTATTACCTACAATGCCATTTTCGGTTGTACCTCATAGCATTATCAAACAACTTGAAAGACCCCTGAGGTTCCTAACTAAGAAGACCATTAATCTAAAAGCCTAAACTACCAGAAACGACTGGCAGCACTGTTCTTTTACTCAGTATCTCATAGACTTTTGAGGGGAAATCTATACTTTGCTTTCTATGTCATTAGGAACCTAGTAATCCTAAATCTCATGTTTCTCCACAAAACGAATAGTCGCACAAATACCAGAATCAGGAATCTAAACCACTATCTGTGGATTAATAAAACAAGGTGAGAATACAGGTTCATTATTCATTACCTCTTCCTCCTTACAAATGGACATCTTCTGCACGTCAGGCAGAATGATGCACTTTATTCTTTCAAATGGGACCCGAATAATTTCATAGATATTCAAAAATTCACCCCAGGCTTGACTGTAATAGCTCTCCTAGGTAGGAGAGGTACATTATAAGGGTAGGTATCAGCAAGGTGCAATGGTTGCAAGAATCAATTCCATGAATTTTTACTTTGATTCCTATTATTCTGCTATTTCAGTTTTGTAACTTTAAAATACAGAAATATATTTACTGATTAGACTGCAATTCTGAGTACTCATTAAATTTCTGACAAATCTAATTGTTTATAATACTACCTACTGTCTTATGCCTGTTCCTTTCCTTTACTTAGTACTACTTTAATTTGTATTAAGGGTATATTTAAAAATACTACTACTTTATCTGAAGGTAGATTATTATTTGATCAAAAAATATACTGATGTAATCTCAAACAAGACAATTATTGATCCTTTAGTTTCTTTTTTTAGTTGACACTGTTTCATTTGGGAAGAAACACTAGTGTGACCTCTTCAGCTTTCCTGTTTTTGCATGCTAAAATCTCTTGATTGTAGAAGTTTTCCAGTTGTGTTTTTCCACATCTTTTCAAGCTTATACTACTCCAGTCCTTTGAGTCTAATTAATAAAAAATGTTGTCAGCTTGTGCATGAGATGTTGCCTTTTCCAATGTGTTAAATGTTTTTATTCTATCTTACAGGGGAAAAAAATGTACCAGAGGATTCAATAAACTCTGTGTAGGCTTCTAGCAGAGCCTACATGGAGTTTATGTGCTAGTGTGATGGTGGGAGGTGTGCATCAGCATGCAATTCATATTAATAAGGTACAGCATGCCTCAGACAGATTTTGGGCTCACAACAGTTCTGCTGGCTGCAAAACCTTATAAGGGGACACACATAGCAATTCCGTTTAAAGAAGAGCACCTACAGTGCACAGATTTGTGCTGAATGCTGCAATGGTCATCAGGGCTTTACAAATAGCTGCTATTGTCTTAGTACAACACATCTGCATAGAGGCCAACTTAACGAGAGGACAAATAACCAGTAATAGGGACATATTTGACACAGATGTCACATAGGAATGTGTTAGAATGTAACACTCTCTACCTATCCGAGTGAGAAATGTGGACAAAGCCATAAAAATGGGGGGACAAAGAGCCAGAAATACAGATAAATGTTTAATAATGCACTTCTAAACTTAGGAAGTTGATAAAATATAAAGCTTGCACATTAGCATGAGCTTTTTGAAGAGCATGAAGTTTGAAACTCAAATGTCAGTCTTCAGTTTTTGACTGCACTCTGCAATGACATGCCAATGATTTGCCATGAAAAAAATTGTTATGAGGAAAATATCACAAATATGAGACATAAACTGCACATTCTACACAGATCAGGACAGTTGAGAGGTATTCACTCAAATGTATGCATTATTGAGTCACATAAGTCCAGAGATCATCCCAGTGATATGGTAGAAAGCCACATATTTGATAAGGAAAACATCTGGAGATTCTGAGAATATCTAGAAAGTTGAAAAGCATGAATGTGTAGTATATGGTCCAAACACAGTACAGGACAGTGTACCTACTGTGCAGAGTATTGTGATATCCCATTCTTGGCATACTGTACTGAGGCTGTGTTAATGATCTGCAACAGGACATGTGGCTGCCATGTAAAATGATCACTCAGGGGAAGTGTGTCTATTAATAGGGACACACAGATGAATTGTAGGAATGAATACATGTACAGGAGAGAAGGGCATGTCAATGGAAGATGGTTGTTGCGGTGACACCAAGCACATATCTATATGGTACAGCATGGACTGTACAGTAAAATGCTTTGTCTGTGACTGCAACACAAGATGACATAATGGGAAGGATATGTGTGTGTGTGTGTGAGATAATCATCCTTATATGAATAATGCAGAGGACATCTATCCGGGATCTGTCATAGACGTGGGGTTGGGTGCATACTGGGAAGATGTGCAAACTGTTGTAAATGAATTTGAGTGTACTTTCAGCAGAGGTTACCAGCAAGGTGATCACAGGTAAAGGATCATGGCAAACATTACAAGAAACAACCACAATCATGGTCAATATCAGAATAATACCACCACTAATCCCATGCCTGTGACATAACATATATGATGTGGAGAAATAACAGATGAGCCTGCATGCACACACACACACACACACACACACACACACACACACACACACACACACACACACACACACACACACACACACACACACACACACACACACACACACACACACACACACACACACACACACACATACACACACACACACACACACACACACAATAACTATTATGATATATCCACACTCTATGAGGGTAATCATTCACAATGTCCTGGTACTGTAATATCTGCAGGAGGTGTTAGAGGGGACACTGCTATATCTGTATGAGACAGTATGGCAATACAGGCTAGCTGCTTTGTGTGCAAGCATATATCTATGGCACAATCCACACTGTCACGAATTATATATATGCCGTCAATGTTGTCAAACACATATGTATGTAGTGTATGCAAAAGCTGAACAGGTAGCACATGTGCATCTGGTGTAACAACTCTCTAAGGCCAAGAACAATGCATCAATAGGCCCAGACAATATCCCAGAATGGCTTCTAAATAGCATGAAATATGGCCTATCATGCCCTCTGGAATTGCTATTTAACTGTAGCCTCCAAACAGAATCCATGCCTCATGAATAGAGAACAGCAATAGTCATCCTTGGCACAAAGGTAGGCCATCTACTGACCTTGGAAACTACAACCCCTTAAGTCTCACTAGTCTTATATGCAAAGTCATGAAAAGAATTATCATGGAAATGATCAGTAATGAAATAGTAAACCTCCAGACACTGGACTCAACCCAGTTTGGTTTCATCAAGGGCAGGTCATATCTACTCAACCTGGTGGACTTCTTTGACAAAGTCACCAAAGTGATGGATGAGGGCAAAATGGTTCACACTGCCTATGTTGACATGGCCAAGGTATTTTGCACATCAACCCACTCAGGCATGTTTTTTAAACTCAAGAGGTTAGGTACAAACCTGTATGTCACCCAGTGGATAGCCAACTGGCTCACAGACAAGACCCAGGAAGTTAGACATGGGAAGTCCACCTCTCCTAAAGAGGTCACTCATAAGTGGAGTCCATCAGGGATCGGTTCTTGGACCACTCTTTTTTGGCATTTACTTCCCTGAAGTCAAGGCCAATGTCGATGGTATCTGGCTGACTAAATTTGCAGATGATTGAAAATTAGGAACTGTCATTGAATCTCACACTGACAAAAATATTCTCTAGGAAGGACTGACACAGACAAGTAACTGGTGTCAGAGCCATGGACTAAAATTTAATGCCAAGAAATGTATAATAGTATCCTTCAGGAATTCATCCACCCATGGTAACTATCATATTCACAACACACCCCTTAGAGTTGACTCAGCAGTCAGGGACTTAGAAATGCACATTGACAATAATCTAGCTTTTAACCATCACATGTTTACAGTAGTAAGGAAATCATTTTATGTTGCACAACTTATAAACAGAGGTATGGGATCTAAGTCCAAGGAAGTCATTGTTCCACTGCATTTGGCAATCATCAGACCTTTCACTGAATACAGTGTCCCTTTTGGTATGTACCTAACCAGGCATACCTAACAACTGGAATGTCCATAGAGGTTCCTCACTAAAAGAATACAGGACATATGTAAAATGTCCTGTGCAGACTGCATCAAGGCCCTATCCCTGTATTCTGTCTTCTACAGGCTTTTGAGAGGACATCTATGCCTGGCATACTGGTGTTGCTAGGCTCCACTCTGATGGACCTCCTGCATACCTACAAAACAACAGCACCTGAATTACCCATTCTGAAGACTTAAACCTTGCCTATGATATAAATAGTACCTGCTGCAGAGACTGGTATGTATCCCAGAGACTACCACTTCTCTAGAACAGGCTCCTCATCCATGTGAAGCAAAATTCCTCCCTAACACAATTGAAGTGTAGCTTGGGCAATTGGATGGGGAACAGGAAATTCATCTCTCGTTTGGCACCTATGTCTCTAATGGACACAGGCAGCCTATAAATGTTTCAACTCCCAAGCCCCTGCTTGTAAATGTTTCATCTCCCAAGCCCCTGCTTAGACTTATCAAGGGTATCAGAACTTGTCAGAGATTTGGGATGCATGGCTAGGATTAAAAAGGCCCTTGTAGTCATTAGTCTAATAAACACCTATGCACCTGTTGGGGTTCCGCACCATCAGATAGTCATGTATCATAGGATCATAGGATCATAAGATCATAGGAGTTTACTAGGCTAATGGCCACAGGGCTATTACAAGCTTAGTCAAGTTCAACCCATGTTCCCAAGGGTGTCTGATTTAAGCAGACACTATAATCAGCACCTTTTGATCCTGTTCAAAAAGGACAGGTAGAACTCCTGGGGTGAATTTTTAATTACTCATCTGATTGTCCAAATTAGGCTTAAATAAGGCCAATGAGGGGTTTTGTTTAACATGAATAGACAGCTTGTTCCAAAGGTGAGGTAGCCTCTATGATACAAATCTGTCTCTACTGCAAGTTCTGTTGATGTCACATACCAGGTTAAGAGCCTTTGACAACAGTGCTACTACGCAGAAACCCAGTGATGCAAGCATTGGGAACACATTTAGATAGCCAATCTGAACTTTGACCACCAAATGTCCACACTGCTATTGAAAGCCTATGTTGCGCTCATCATAAGTCACACCATCATATTGAGATCTTAGGACTGTATGAAAGAACTGCAGTCAAACCTCATTATAGCAGTAGTATAATGCAATGTGCATTCGTACGTGTACCTCACCAGAGACATGTATCAACTGGAAAATGCACAGGGCTTTGTCAGCAAGATGACACAGGTCCTACACTGCATGCCATAATGTATGTGGATAGATAAAAGCCGTGTCATTGTAAACTTTATTGTATAGGATGAGGTGACTTCTGCCTGGCCCCCAGACCAGTCTTTGACTGTGCCCTGGTGGGAGTACTGTATATCCAAAAATCTGATATAGCTGATGACATCAGCAGTGTCTGTTGAGGAAAAGATGAAAGTATCCTTCTTGGTGGTGTAAAATGCTATCTACAATATTAAGCAACAGCTCACATACACACACACACACACACACACACACACACACACACACACACACACACACACACACACACACACACACACACACACACACACACTTGACTGCAGTGTGAATAAAACCCCTACTTTTATAAGTACACAGACTACAGAACACAGTACTTAATGCAGGATGCAGGTGCCACAGCTGATGTATAATTTATACAAGAGTGCAGATGAACTTATAGTAGATGACACCAGCAGGCCATGTGGGAGGCAAGAGATTGGGATGTATATGTAGGCATGAACAGGTGTCAAAGTACTGGCAATCCATGTAACTGGAGAAGTAAGTGTAGGATACACACATCTGCACACACACACACACACACACACACACACACACACACACACACACACACACACACGTGCACACACACATGCACACACACACACATGCACACACACACACACACACACACACACACACACACACACACACACACACACACACACACACATGCACACACACAGTTTACTGCAGTGAGAACAGAACCCCTGCCTATCTAAGTACATGGACTATAGAACAAAGTCTGATTTATAGAAGAGTGCAGGTGAACTTATAGTAAAAGACATCAGCAGGCCATGTGGGAGATAAGAGGTTGGAAGGCCTATATGAAATGAGCAAGTATCAAAATACTGGCAATCCATGTCATTGGTGAAGTATCTGTAAGATTCACACCTCTGTGAGCGCGCACACACACACACACACACACACACACACACACACACATTTGACTAAAGTGAGAACAGAATCCCTACCTAAGTACACAGACTACAGAGCACCGTACGCATTGCAGGGCGGCGAAAGCTGACATACTCTGGCTAGGCTTATAAATGCCCTCGGGCAGATGGCCTAGTACCTGCTTATGAATCTATGAAGTTAAACAGCACAAGTCTGATTTATACAAGCATACAGGTTAACTTATAGTAGATGCCATCAGCAGGCCACATGGGGGTCAACAGGTTGTGAGGGCTGCAGAGGAACATAGCTTCATAGGTTCATATGTGGCTACTAACCTAATAGCACTAGGATGTTTTGAAGCCTAGCTATGGAAAAACACAAGTGCCCTTACTGAGCATATTTGGATGGTTGTATTTAGCAGTGTGTGCCTGTGAGCAGCATCAACTGGCCCTGTCCATGAGGGACATAAGTGCCAGCCAGAAGTAACTTCACAATCGCCCAATGAGTAGTCAAGTTTGTGCTTGAACTGGGTCCAAGGAGCACTGTTTCATACTCAGTGAGAGCTTATTAGAGAGGGGTGTGAATCATTGTAGGATATATCTGTCTCCTCAGCATGTATTGTTTATGTCACAGGCTAGAATGAGAACCTTGGGGCAAAGTATAGTTGTCCCATTTGAATTGGAGATGTCCTATAATTTCCAGAAGGGCAGGGTCTGAGACTTCTATTTAGGGCAGCCATAAATCACTTCTCAGCAGCCCGCATGATAATGAGTACAGTGACAGGTATATCAGTCTTTCCATGCATATCATGTGTGGATGCCTTGGAGTCTTCCTGTCACAACCCTGCATTCTCTACAATTGCTGCAGATGTCTCATAAGATACAGAGACATGTGAGCATCATACTCCATTATTGATGTGATCAGGGTAGAGTACAGCAGAGGTATGACTACCCTGGTCTTGGATGCGATGTCCATATGTATGATGTGTACAATGCAAATTATGTATGTTACCACTATGGGCACAGTGATGAGAGTGCAGATTGCTATCAACATGTGTTTCTAAGTCTCACAACACTGTATTTGAGCTTTGGGGCTGTTATGTATATCATAATTTGTAGGGGTATGTCATTGACAAATGTAGCAAAATGTCACTGTATGCTTAAAGTTCAGTCCATGAGTTTGTCACCAGTCATCAGTCTGTGCAGCCCCAGCTGCAATATGATACCATAATTGAGGGACTCTATATGAGTGTGTCCAGTTAACAGTCATCTGCAAACTTGGTAAAACATAGGTCATCTACTGTTGCCTGAGCTTCAGGGAAGTATGTCCCAAACAGTTGAGGGCCCAGCACAGATTGTCATGCTATTCCATTGGTGAATGGGCTAGTGGTAGATTTGCAGTCCCCAACTTTGAGATTGTTTGTTCTATCATTGAGATAGTTAGCTCTCCATTTTGTACTGTATGGCCAAATTCTTAAATGGGAGATCTTCACTATGAGACATGAATGGGGGATAGTGTCAAAGGCCTTGGATAACTGAACATAGCTGGTATGTCCTGTTATCCCTCACCCAGGTCTTTGGGATCAGTAGCCATGAAGTCCTTAAGGGTTAATAAGCAAGATCTACCCTTGCCAAAATGAACATAGGTAGGGTCAAGTGCGTTGAGTATCACATATGACTCTGTGGATAGGTTCCATGTTGGTTCCTGCAGAAGGCTTTTTAAGTAGGACTAAGAGGAGGACAAGGAGAAGGCTTTTAGGTGTATGGGTCAATAGTTATAGTTCTGCTTGTTACCAGACTGATGTGCATTGCATAGTACATGACATTTGATATTACATTTTGCAGTATGGTTGATATATGTGCGGAAAAAGTACTGGGACCCCAGGGCTGTAATGCTTTTGGGGGTGCCAACACAAAGATGTGTTTTAAATATATGGCATCTAGTTAGATAGGGCCCTCATATTATAATGTTTCGACATGTAGCTTCATGTCATGCAAAGGAAATGGACAGTAAACAGCAGTAATACAACATAATATAAACAGTTCCATAGCACAGCGAGCAGTGGGTTTGGGCAATGGTTAGAAAAGTGCATACACATGTGAAAAACATGTTTGCATACTGTTAAGCATTGCACAAATGCAGGCCACATTGATAAACTCTAACAGTTAGTACTAAGTCTCTGGAACACACCTGCTACTTAACTGGCTCTGTGGCAGCAGGTGTTAATGCAGTGATTTGTCCCTTTTTGGGGTCAGATGGATAGTCATCACTGTCACCTCACTTCACTACTGTTTGGAGCGCACAACATCTCCTTCTCCTCCTCTTAGTCCTATGGAAAATGATGGAGAGCAGCCCCTCCATCTGGCATAGGCATGCACCAACAGTCCGGCACAAAACTCTATGCACCATCCCTGGCAGTTCAGCATGGATGATAAACTCACCACCTCTGCCACTGCTCCTGGAGGGAACCACAGAACTATCCTCCGGGGTAGGACTACCTGAGGGGGCAGGTAGTGAACGGTCAGTAGAGGTGGTGCTGCCAGGCTGGATACCAGATATTTTGGGCAATGGTACCACAGCCAGTGGCATGGGTGCAGTTGGTTCCACTGGGGCAGTCCTACCCCACCGTGCTGTTTACCATTTTGTGGTGGGGTAAACACAGATGACATGGACACATTTTGACGATGCATAATAACATAAAACAAACAAACAAAAAAAAGAGAGATAAGGATTGAGGTGAGAGAAAAAAGATTAGTACCTTTAGATGTAATGTACAATACATTAATACAATTATTTGACTCTATTACCTTAACCTATACTTTTAAAGCTACCAACCCCAACAGACAGCTACTACTTTTAAGACTAGCAAGTTCCTAACAGAAGCACACAATACTACAGATTGCAGCAAGTACTCCTTTACATGTGCATATACTGCACACATGCATGTTCCACTTATACAGATTACAGTTTACAGCAGGGCATGTGTGCCACTGGTATACAGCTTTTACCTTAAACCTTTAAGTTACACATAATTGAAGAATTAACAATATTGTATAGTTTGGAAGTGTGGTATTTGACCCCACCGCCTCTGACTAAAGTCTAATATTGTACTCCTGGTTTGTGCTACAGACTAATGCATGCATGCTTGCTTTTACATTTGAGATATGCATGCTCAGTTTGATACAACTGTATAAAATATGAAACCATCTATCTTTAACATTTAATGCTACAATAACACTACTCTACTGCTGCATGCATGCTACATGCCTCCCTCATCCTCACCAATCTAGTGACATGGGTCCTAACATTGCACTGACTCTCCATGGCAGCTGTGGAAAAAACAGAACAGAGCAAAACAGAATACCATTATGAATACCAGTCTTGCCTAAATTCAGCTTTTAAGCCTTACAAGTAGTCTCTGTAGTTTATACTTGCACATCTGTGGGATGTCCTCCATTCTAAATTCCTCAATCCAAACACCAATAGTACCCATCTTCCTCCTCCAGAATTTATTGTCATGATGCTTACATTGCTCACCAGTGCGGGGATACCAGTGGTAGTAGTCACAGCTCAGGCCAAACTATCACAAACCTCTGACATACTGGGACCCAGAATAGTCTCCCTGTAGCAACCTGGCACTGTGGTGTTTCACTAGAAGTCTAACAAAATTCTTAGACTCCTGGACACCCCATCTTGCAGCACTAAATCTCGCACCATCTCCATAAACATATGCCATGTCTATCATGGATCAAGAGTAATGGAAGATAATTGTTTCCCACCAATTCCAGTTATCACATTTACTTGGAGTGTGCACCCTGTTTGAAAATGTTGTGCACCGTTTATCATCATGCAAACACAGTGCGTGATGATAAGTTGTATACAACAGTGGCAAGCAATGCAATTTCAAGCTTATTCAATATACAGGCAGTTGTGTATGTGTGTTTTACAAGTGTGAAGGTCATGGTAGTCCAGAGAGAAGAAATATACTTAAACGAATATAGTACACAGTATACCTACAGTCATACATTTGATTGTAAATGTGATAATACATAGATAATAAATAAATAAATAAATAAATAACTGATACAATATTAATGTCTCAGCCCTCATATATATAATTAATATCAGCTACACTATGTCAAGTGTTATAAGTGAGTGTGACTGTAATGGGAAGTGGAACAACAGTAAAAGTGTATGAAATATGCCACTGTTGTGCCCGCATACCATGGCACACCATGTTTGCGTCATGGTAAGCAGTGCACCACATTTTCAGTGTGCATACTCCCAGGAAATGCGATAACTGGAATTGGCAGGAACCATCATTTTCCATTGTTCTTGATCCATGACAGACATGGCAAGCACTGATGGAGAGGGTGTGAGATTTAGGGAAAAGAGATGGGGTGTCCAGGAGTCCATTATTTTTGTTGGACTCTTAGTGAAACATCACAGTGCCAGGTTGCTGCAAAGGTACTATTCTGGGCCCTAGTATAAGTCATAGGCCTGAGGCAGTTTGGCCTGGGCTCTGACCTGTGCCACCAGTATCCATCGCACTAGTGAATAATGTAGGCATGACTACAATGACCTCCAGAGAAGGAAGACGGGTTCCCTAGATGCTTGAGTTGAGGAATTTATGATGGAAGACATCCCACACATGTGTAAGTAACAACTACAGAGAGTACTGTATGGCTTAAAAGCTGAATATCAGAAAGACTGGTATTCATAATGGTATTCCGTTCTTTTCCACAGCTGCCATGGAGAGAGGGTGCAATGTTAGGACCCATGGCACAGATGTGGCAAGGATGAGCGAGGCATGAGGTATGTATGCAGCAGAAGAGTAGTGTTATTGTAGCATTAAAAGTTAATAATAGCTTGTTTGGCATTTTAAACGGTTTACCTTTAGATGTCCGTATCACACACAGGCGAATTGCACTTGTGCGAAAGGCAGTCTGCAAGATTTGCAAATGCCGAACAGAAAAAGGGTCAAATGTGCAATGAGCGAATGCACAGTGAGATTCACTCATTGCACATTCTGCATTCTGTGGTGGATTGCACTATAATGGGGATTGGGAAATGGTTCCTTTCCTCACTGTAGCAATCTCGGAGTTAGAATAATAAAGTAGGAGGGTTGGGGGGTGCAGGGGGGCTCACCCCCCCGCTTTACACTTTATTTTTTTTCTTCGACATTAATGCTCGAAAAACAGCAAATCTTCTTTTCAATTTGCTGTTTTTCAAACATTACAGGCTGTCGACATTTTCATTTTTGTGGTTTCGAGTCGCTCATATGAGCACTCGAACCACTGTGATTTGCGATTTTAAAGGTAAACCTTTTACACAGTTGTACGCATTTGAGTCTGCATATCTCAACTGTAAAAGCAAGTATGCATGCATTATGCTGTAGCACAAACCAAGAGTACAATATTAGACTTTAGTCAGAGGTGGTAGGTTCAGATACCACACTTCCCAACTGTACAGTACTGTTAATTCTTCAGTTATGTGTAACTTAAAGGACTAAAGTAAAAGCTCTATACCAGTGGCACACATGCACTGCAGTAAATTGTAAACTGTATAACTGGAACATGCATATGCGCAATATATACACATGTAAAGGAGTACTTGCTGCAATCTATAGTATTGTGTGCTTCTGTTAGGAGGTGGTAGTCTTAAGAGTAAAGGTTAAGATAATAGAGTCAAATAATTATATTAATGCACTGTAATTTACATATGAAGTAATATTCTTATCTCTTTGTTTCTCTTACCCCCACCCTTATCTTCATTTTTTTTGTTTGTTTGCTTGTTTTGCATTATTGTGTGTCATCAAAATGTGTCCATGTCATCCATATGTACCACACCATAAAATGATCAACAGCACAGCAGGGTAGGACTGCCTCACAGGAAATGCCTGTCTCCACTCCACTGGCCCTGGCACCATTGCCTAGCACATCTGGGAGCCAAACTGGCAGCACCACCTCTGCTGCCTCTGCAGTACCTGCCTCCTTAGGTTGCCCTGTTCCAGAGGATAGTCCATTGGTTCCTTCTGGGAGCACAAGCAGAGGTGGTGAGTTTATTATCCATGCTGTACTGCCAGGGATGGTGAGTAGGGTTGTGCGCTGCAGCATTGGTGCATGCCTATGCCGAATGGAAGGGCTGCTTTCTCTCATTTTATGTAGGAGCAGGATGAGAAAAAGTATATGTCAAGCTGTCTAGCCAGTGGCAGAGTGAGGTGACAGTGATGACAATCCTGTGAGTGAGGACTTGATTCTCACTGTCACCCAACATGACAACCATGAGTCCTGGATGTCCCCACCATCACCCCATCAATGGTGCCCTCCAACCACTTGTGTCCATCACTGTCCCTGTGTCTTGCCTTGTTTGTCTTTTCTGTCTACATTTGTTTCCTCACCTACCCAACTTACCAGAACTAGACATACCTACGTCCCTTCCCCTACATTCCTGTCTTGCTCTCTCTCTCTCTTGCTCTCAAAAAAAAAAAGAAAAAATGGGCACCAGTCCAACAAAAATCATCATCCCGTACATAGCTCTCCATTTCACACTTGTGTCTTCTTAACACACTTTATTCAGTCCAGTTGTCTATATAACATGATCTTGTTGTGGCCACCCCTCTCTCTGGAGGTAACAGTCCAAATTCAGCTAATATTCTGCAAATATTATTATTTTTTACTGTTGAAGAAATGGATAGTTATGGTTCTTTCCTACCTCCCTCCTGAAAATTCCTGTACTGCTTTCCATTGCTCTTCTCCTGCTTGCGCTCTATTTCACCACTATCCTATCTTCCCCATTTCTTTTCTTTAACGCATTATTGGAAGATGATGCGCATCATGCATCAAAGTCCAACAATGGTAATAGGAAGGAACTTAAAAGTTAGATTCAGTTGTATTCGAACTCAGTACCATCTGGTCCAAAAAAGAAAGTATCCCTGCATTGACTGCATTAACACCTGCTGTCACAAAGTCATTAAAGAGCAGGTATACTCCACAGACTCAATGCTAACTGTCATACTTTAGCAATGCTGCTACATGACATTCCTTTATGTACTAGTCATGCTTAAGGTCTCCATTTTGCCTGTCATGCAACACCATGTAAAAAAGATAAGCACAGCCAAACCTTCCATTCATTCCTCCATTGCCCATGATTGTGCTAAGTACTACATCTGGCATTTTGGCATGTGGCCAAAAATAATAAAATAATAAAGAAATTGACAGAGAAAACACAATGTGCACACAAATGAAGAGGAGGTTGTATGTTAATAAAACAAAACCTGTGAATTGTGTGCTACTTTCTTGTATTTCCAACATTGACAAATGTACATGTAACATTTTGTAAGTCTAACCTTACACACCCACCCGATGTAGGCATTCACAGTTGTCATGCATTAAATGCAAACACTGAGAGAGTGCCTGCAGACTGCGGTGGTGGTGCTGCGGTAGCGTTGTCGCCTCACAGTAAGACGCTGTCCTGTTCAATTCTCAGCTAGAGCGTCTTCTTTGTGGAGACATGCGTGAATTGGCGTGCCTTCGTTGAAGGTTGTGTGTCAGGGCTGGCAACTCGGCACATAAAAATCTGCTGCCAATCATTAGCAGACAGGAGTTCTGCTGTGGCGACTCCTAACCGAGATAAGCCGAAAGACACAACAACAACAACTGAGAGAGTGCCTGCACTATGTTTACATTCCTACACAGATCCATTTTTTTTGGAATTCAGCAATTCTAATGATTTCAGACCTCATTTGCATCTTTGCCATGCTGACATTCCTGAATCTATACCAGACAGCAACCTTTAGTTAGGGAAAATGAAGGGGAGCCGAATTGTTTGTGTTGAACACAGAAGACAGGATATTATTTGTGAAATCTCTGCAGAAAGGAGTATTGATTTTTAGATAATATACCTGCAGTTCTTCAGTTACATATTTCATATGCTGACATGTAACTAGGAATAGTAGTGTTTTTTTTTTTATTTATTTTGATTAACCCACACTTTAACATTTTTATCTGTCTGCATTACATGCAAGTGTACTGTTCATTTGGAGGTGGGGGAGCAAAGTTTCATTTCTGTTATAGCACAAAAAAGGATTATATTGCTATTGTTACTCTCTTTTTGTTTTGCATACATTTGTATGTTGTATTTGTATGTTGTGCTGTCCCATGTTAAGGTCAGTTCTGCACAAATTTCATCTTTTACTTTTTATTCTCTTCATTTAGACTCCTTTCCGTGGCTGTATTCCAAAAGTTTTGAAATTCACAGGGAACACTAGCGTGGAGTCTACATGATTGCTTTATAGATTGTTGAATAGCTCCATCATGTTAGATTGGTTAATTAGCATGTAATTCAGCTGCTTATGCTACAATAGTATTTTGCTGTGTTTACCTTGCTTGCATGGGGGTGTGCACCTCTGCATGGTGCTTACTGAATTTAAAACTTTTCACGCCTGTATGCGCATCACACCGTGAAATGCAAATGGTGGAAACAGATCATATAGGCTTTGTTGAATCCCCCTTGGCATTGTTCCTGTGAAAAGATAGATGTACCTTTAAATCAGTTTTCATTAGTTATTTGAGAAAAAGGGAGACAAACTTTCCCTTTACCCGTAACCTTCCTGGAAAAGTGATTGTCTAATCTAAATATATTTCCTCAGACATACTGTAGATGGAAGATTTTACTAAGCAGTTTTTAAAAACAAGTTTCTGTCTATGCTTGAAATAAATTTGACTAGTATGGATCTTGAATTTTTATTTGATAGTCTAAACAATGACCTATGTGCTCCTTCTATTATAAATGTCAATGCTTCTAGCAGACTAAGTGATTTAGAACTTCAAGCTATAATGAAATCTATCACACTGTCACCTACAAAATTGTCTTGTGCACCATTTATCCTCAGGTTTTCCTTTTTTCTCTCTATTGTCTCAATTATCTACTTTCCCAACTGCTGTTGTTTTAGAAGAGATTTAGTATGATATTCTTCCATACACAATCATTCTTACATAGATTTCAAAGCATCTTCCATGCTTCCATGTTTTCTATTTCCATATTTTATTGTTTAATCGTGATTAAATAAACTCAATTGTTTATTACAGTCATCTTTAATTTATTTAATTTTATTGTTATGTTTATCTGTGTTATGTTTACTCATTATGACATTTCATTTAATTAATTTGTAACTCTGGTGTTATATCACTCAGGCCACAGCTGAAAAAGGTCACAGAACCATCTCACCTAACTAGTTAGAAAAGCCTTTAGTGCAAAACAATAAAAAGCTAACTAACCTAGCCACATTCACACACCTCCCTAGTGCTTCACTATTATAATAAATGTTCATGACGTATCTGAGATCCAGAAATCCCGATTTAGTCGTATTATACAAGACACTGGCTGAGACACATTGGGTGTACCACCAGAGGACATGTACTGTAGAACCTGTCTGAGAACCAGAAATCCTGATTAGTAGTAATATATGAGGCACTGGCTGAGACACATTGGTTGTACCGCAGTAGTACATGTGCTGTGGGTCATGTCTAAGAACCAGAAATCCTGATTTAGTGGTATTATACATGGCATTGCCTGAGACACATTGGTTGTACCACAGTAGTACATGTGCTGTTGATCCTGTCTGAAAACCATACATCCTGATTTAATAGTATTACATATGGCACTGGCTGAGACACATTGGTTGCACTGCAGTAGTAAATGTGCTGTGGATCACGTCTGAGAACCAGAAATACTGATTTAGTAGTATTATGCTTGGCACTGTCTGAGACATACTGGTTGTACTGCAGTAGTACATGTGCTGTGGATCATGTCTGAGAACCAGAAATCCTGATTTAGTGGTGTTATACCTGGTACTGACTGAGACACATTGGTTGTACTGCAGTAGTACATGTGCTATGGATCATCTCATTCAACAAGACACACATACAAACATAACGCAATTAACAAATCCCATAAACAATACAAAACAATATATAAAGTGGTTAGTCATAATTTTATCTTGAGTCATTATAATGTATTTTAATATAATTCCAAATTCCTGTTTAAAACAGTCATACTGAAGCTCACAGGATGCTTTCCAATGTGGCTGAATAGGGCAGTGTTGCTTGGGATCAGTAAAGCATGCAATAGTAGCAGATAAGCAGTGGTATATTCAGACTTTTACAGTCTACACATGAAAATGGACTAGATTGCAAAACACTTTACTACACTCACACACACACACACACACACACACACACACACACACACACACACACACACACACACACACACACACACACATACACAAACACAAACACAATATCTATTTATGATTGCTGGTAGAACAACCACAATGTTGATGACCAGTGTATCAATGTACTGACTTAAAACATGTAACATCAGCATGAGTGCAAGCTATGAAGATTACCCTAGAGTGGGCTAAACCAAAAGCAAGTGTTTCTGCAGAGGGACAAATCCCCCTCCACCCCCACACCCCTGATAATTATATATACTAACTCTGAGATTTCACAGTCCCTGGGGAAAGTAAATATCCCCTATCTGGGGAATGTCGATCTTACACAACAGTCAGTCATCTGTTTCTGTCAACCAAATGGTATCAGCCAAACAGGCATTGACTTTGTGATCACTCAATCACATATCATACACACATGTATTAATATATACGTGTGTGTGTGTGTGTGTGTGTGTGTGTGTGTGTGTGTTTCTTTTGCATGATTTTATTTCTTCGTTTTTTTGGAAAAAACATCCAAACTTATGTTGTTTGAGTAATCAAAACCAGAAATGGGCTCAACTATCCAAAATGCTACCTTGTATCACAACTAATAATATTATAGTGCCATTTTGCCTTGAGCGAAGGATATCAGCTTTGTAAGCAATTAGACTAAATGATGCATCTACTGTAACTGTGACTTTTTAACTGACAACGTCTTAAAGTACCTTCTTTTTTTTGAAGGAAAGAAATAAGTTCAGCCCTTGACAGTAGACAGAGTGACACCAGATGTAGGCAACAGATTGTGCACAATGAGGATATTCCGAAAAATAAGAAAATTCAAAACCCCTATTGTGGACTGCAAACGGAAGGAGGAAATGATGAGATTTACAGCAATGAACTGGTAAGAACAAAACTTAAATTATAACTAAGGAACTAGACAAATAAATAATATATATAGGATATTTTAACATCGAGGGCAATGATTATTATAACTAATATATTTGCCATGATGCATTTTCCTTTCTTCTTTGTCTGCTCTTCTCACTTGCCATTTCACATTTCTTTTGCTTTAGTAGTTTTTTTCATCACTGTTTCATGGCCATCAGAAGCAGTATCACCTTTTGAGTTATCTATCACATTAATATACATACTGTTTTCAGTATTCATAGCCACATCTTCCTTGTGTCCCAACATTTGTGTAGTAAATTACTGCATTAAAATACCACAATAGTGGTAGGAAAACCAATCTCCAACACAAGGAAACTGCTGGACTATAACAGTCAGCTGTTTGATTCCTACAATTATATATGCAAACACATACACACACACACACACACACACACACACACACACACACACACAAAAAGTATTTGTTTATAATTTATTTATCTGACATTTGTTGACTTGGATAGTCCAATTGAGCAAAAGCTGTTTTTCAGTGGAGGTCCAGGGAGAAAAGGTCCACAGCATGAAAAATAAAGAGATTGAAGTAGAATACAGTAAAAATATACAATAAGACAATTAAGCAAATGTTCATAAAAGCTACACAGTGCAACACAGCATGGAAAAATTATAAGGTTGAAGTAAAATACAGTAAAAGAATATGCAATAAAATGATTAAGCAAATGTCCATAGCAGTAAACGTAAAGATAAACAGCAACAAAGACATTTAATGCGGGAGGTAAGTATACATCTAGTTAACTAAATACTTGCAAACGACACAGTGTGTTTGTGTGTGTGTGTGTGTGTGTGTGTGTGTGTGTGTGTGTGTGTGTGTGTGTGTGTGTGTGTGTGTAATTGTCTTAGATTTCTTTATCTATTCTCAGAAGGTATCCAGTTTAAATGAAGTCTGCCCAGCTACAACTTGCAAGATGACAAATAATGACAAATACTTTCATAGTAGCATACGACAATATTGGGTGCTCTGACCAAATCCATTTATTTATGGGCATTCAGTGTGAGTATTTATATGTATGTGATATATGAAAGAACAACTGTGGGAGGGCTAGCCACCTGGTGTGTGAACATTGCTTCTAGATGATGGTCACTGTTGAAGTGACATCCCAATCCCATGTGCATAAATGGAAAAAAGAAGGTTATGGATGGATGGATTAATGGATGAATGTATAGATTTTGAGGATCTGGTACTAGACTGTAGCTCTTTTGCTTTTAATAGTGCATCTAGACAAACAAGTTTTCATCTCATGTGAGAATATCAGACAGGGAAGGACTGGAGAAAAAGGAAAGGAAAGTGAGGAAGACAGACTGAGACATATAATAAATGGCAGCTCCTTAGACTGGTAAAAACTGGAAGTTGAGCATTCTTGTTCATTCAAAATAGGATGTCTGAAGATGGGTTACACAGTGTAGATTTTTTCATGTTAGATTGCAAGCATGTGTAACGAGAAAATCTTACTTCACTCAAAAGCTTCTCTGGTGGGTAGTATAGAGATAAATACATTTTCTATTAGCTTAACTGGGTCATGCCTTAGAGGAATAAAGCCCTGATTTTGCCCCAGATAACTTGTTCATTGAGCAGTATAGGCAATGGAGGGATCAAGTGGGGAGAGGATGGGAGTCAAAAGCTAATTCAGTAGAGTAAGACAGTCTGGATTACAACAGTTGCAACAAAAAGAACCAGGTTGGCCCCATGCTGCAAGTGGTGTTCCACTTGGTTAGGAGGTTGTGCATGCATGGAAGCATGTATGCACCTCACAAATCTAGCTATATCAGAGCTCACATGGCTGCCAAGGGAGGGATGAGTTAAGGCATAGCCACTCCCCAGCATTCTCGATCTCCTCACTTGCCTTAGATGTAGGTCAGGTAAAGCAAGTAGCTGTAAGGTAGATACTCTAGGCCCAGTGAACAAGGAGAGGAGCAGGTGGCAGCTATTTGTCAACCTGGGTGCAGGGGCAAAATAATTCTAATACTTCTGTGAAGAAATTATACACTGTCATTTGTGCTAGCATGCCTAGCTGAGGGTCTGTACATAATTTCAGATTAACCTTTGCATTATATGTCAGCATGACTAGCTATGATATTGTAAATAAGTTCTTACATGTTGATTTATAATCTGTTTGTACAGAATATTTTAAAGACTTTAACAGTGTTCCTTTACATTTATAACTGCCAATATTTGTGAAGAAAATTCTAAATGCAGACTGTCTCAGAATCAGCTGTTCTGCAGATTATACCATAGGAATGTTGACAGTTGCTATTTGTTACTGTCAGAAGCTGAAAGACAGGAAGGAACTTAAGTAAACAGCTGTTGGTTGATTTTCAAAATATGAAATGAAAATTAGAACTGGAACAGTTGTAACAGTTAAGCAGGTCTATAAAAGAGCCTGCTGAAAGACAGTTAAAGTCAGTAGTTGTCAGTTAACAGCCAGTTACATTGTCAGTCCATTGCTTTTCTGGCAGCCATCATAATTAGACTCAGCAAGGACTTATTATGTCTAGGCAATTCTGAATTTGTATCATAGCTCAAAAAAAAATAATTTCCCTAGTCACTCCAACTTCCTCACCCAGCATCTTCAATAGAGCAGTCTGCAGGAAATCTTTAAAGTCTACCAACTCATTATACTCCCAGAAAATATGTTCCTTGTTACCTCTTTCTGTCCCATCACACCTCCAACATTTGCTGTATACCCGAGGAAAAATTCCTTGAACTCTGCTTGGGTATAAAGCACTTTCAGGCAAAGATCCGAAATCTTCTAGATGTTGTCGCATATTTAGGAGACATACATATATCCCCCATTAACCCGCGGTAGTGGTGCTGTGGTAGCGTTGTCGCCTCACAGCAAGACGTTGTTGCGTTCAATTCTCAGCTAAAGCGTCTTCTGTGTGGGGGCATGCATGAATGGGTGTGCCTTCATTGAAGGTTGTGCAACAGGGCTGATAACTTGGCATGTAAAAATCCACTACCAATCATTAGCGGACCGGAGTTCCACTGTGGCGACCCCAAACCAGGATAAGCAGAAAGACACAACGTATATCCCCCATTGTTTCTTTGTAATTTGCTTATCTAATCTCTCTTACCTGTCCTTCATAACCTCCTCCGATTGATTCTTATAGTTATCATGCAATATTTTATATTATCAACTAATTATTCCTTTCTTAATGGTAACTTCTGTTCTAGATTCTACTAAAAGCTCTACCAATGCTAGTCATTCATCTAGGACCCCCCTATTTCTCTCCCTTTGTCTATACTCTGATATCAAGCCTTGATATGGAAGGCAATCTTTAGCCTGCAGTCCAAATAAGTTCTTGGCATCTTCCCATTCTGTTACCTTTCCCACTCTAGTTATTTTCTCCCAGTATCTTGATTCATTTGCCAGTTTTCTCTAGTAAATTCCAGCCCCCCTCTACCCAATTGTCTGTATCCCTAATTGCAGTCATCCCTATCAGCAAAATCTCTTTTCTCCATTCCTGTGTTGGCTTAGTTCTTAAAAGATCTTCTGCTACTTTATGAACATAATATTCTGTTTGATTATTGCTGTTCTTAAAGGTCTGCATCCAAAATCCCAGTCTCTCCCTGTTACTTGCGCTTCCCCGAGTTCCATCATCATCTCTTTCCACTTTGAATTATAGTTTCTGCTTCTGCTATATATAGGAGCCTTAATTGTGTTGCTCTGAAATACCCCTTCAACTCAGGTAATCTGAATCCTCCCTGTTCTGTTGGAAGAATAATCTTATCCAACTTGACTCTTCCATCTTGCCCTCCCAGATAAAATCCTTCAGCTTTTTATTAATTGCTATCCACAATTTCTCTGGTTGTTAAAAAATATGCCTAACCAGTGTATAAGACTAATGGGCCTAAAACATTTTAACTGCTTGTATCTTAAAGTCTGTTTTCTGTCTTATTAACAATCATGCCTCTCAACTCTACAGATTACTTCAAAATGTCCAGATTTCTGCCTCATATTTTTGGTCCATTTTTCATAAAATTCTGGTTTTCCGACAAATTAGTGGCAAATCATTAAAGATTGAAGTTAGAAAATAATGACAGACATTTATATTTCAGACTTCATACTACTGAGAAAATTCATGCTAATGTAAAACCTGTTATCCAATCAACTTTCTAACTTTGTAAGACCAATATTTAAAAATTGTCCCTATTTTTGGGCCTTTGCCCCACATTTTCTTATTGCTTTGTCCAGATTTCTTACTCTGAGGTTGAGAGGTATGGTAACAATACATGTAAAATCTTTCTTCTTTCTAGTATTATATCACATGCTGATTTCCAGAATCATTTAAAAAGGTTACATTTATTTTCTCTACCACCATAAAGTGAATAGCAGAATGATAATGTTCCATTCTGAAAATGACTTTCTTTTACTGATGCGCATTAATACATATTACACAGTCATACTGCTTGGTATGTCTAGTGTGCAAACAATTACAAAATAGCTATTAGTGAAACAGCCACTGTATGCCATTTTATCTACCACAAATAAGTACCAAACTATCACAAAATAGCACTATACAGTGCTTCTATTCACTGTATTGCAACACATTTGTTTCATGTTCCCTGTATGTGTTTTTTTCAATGTTTATGGCAAAAAACACAATAAAGGAAATATATATTGCACTGATTCTTTCTGTTAACACAGTGCTTGATTTTTTTTTTTTTTGGTTCCCTTGGGACTTTAGTACACTGGCCTGGCCCCCAATGCCCCACATCCATGCCAGATCTACCAGCTTTTCTCCGACCCCAAAGACTATTTCAATATTGCTGGGGCTGGATGTGGAACCTTAGGAGATTGTGGGAGCTCAGCCATCTCCTCTTCCATCTGGGGAGGGGCTATGTGTCTTACCCATTCCATGCCCCACCTCCCATGCTCCTCATTCCCATTCAAGGGTAACTCCACAAACTGAACTATGCCTCTCCTATGAGAGAATCATTAACAAATGCTCTCCTAGTCAGGTCGGGCAATGGCCATTTCTCCCTGCCACTCCATCAATCACCCAAGTCAGTAATCGAACCTGTGTTGACTGGGCTGTAGTCAGGATGTTATCGTTCTTCATCACCAAAGAGGCTTAACACACTGCTTGTTATGCAACTTCTACATGCTGTTTTATGTATCTCCAACATATATTACCACAGAAGAGCACTCTGTTGCTAGCAATCTGTCTCCTGCCTCTTTCTATATTCATCAATAAAATGCAAAATTATGCTGTCTGAAACAATTTTACTGCTACCCTATTATTATAACATACAAAGCAAATTGTTAAATTCCTAGTAAAGCCTGCTTCCCTTCCCTGTGTGCATTAATATGAACTGCAATTTCTTTCCCTGGCTAGTTGCTGCTGACTTTATATACTTGGCTCTGCTCACTGCTCCTTTTCTCACCATGGTTACACCAGATGTAACGCTTTGCAGGATATGTTTTACCTATCTGAGCAGAAAACCTTACAGCTAATTTGATGATAAACTCCATGTGGTAAAGAAGTTTAGAAGCATAAGCTGCTATAATACTGCTGACAAGAGTTTTCTGAGAACCCAATGTAACCAAATCACCTGGAAACAATTTTAGACCACTAAGTGGCCAGCCTGATATGGCACACAGTCTGTGTTGTGTGTTCTCCTATCTAGAGGATACTGCCCACCTCAGATGGTGCCCAAAGCAGTTGGTCTATGCATCTCCTCCCCAGCTGGCACCATCTAGAGTCTGCTGCTGCCCACAACTCTATTCATGGGTAAGTTTGAGGAAAAACACCTAGTATATTGTTGGAGGTGAGAGAAAACCCCAAGGAGACAGAGGAAACATGCAAACTCCAAACAGGCATTGGCAGGAGATCAGGATCAAGTCTTTCCCTTCTAAGTGGGAGATGAAGGCTTTAACCATAAAGCCAACTGTGAAGACAGCAATGCTTTTTTTTCTGAGAACTTTTCTCCCATATGTGGTGGTATAACACCTTAAAGGCCACTGCTGGCAATTTAGCATGGTCTAGGAATATCCCTGCTTCTTCCCATCTAATTTGCAGCACTAATCCTAACCTTTCATATGTCCATTCCTAGCCTCTGTCCTGAGGGTGGTCTCCACTAGAAATGCAGATGATAGTACCCCTCCATCCAGCATGTAATCAGCAAACAGAGGTGAATAGGCAAAGCCTCATACTTTCTTTCTCCCTAACATCAACTTCTCTACACACCAGTGATGGCAGTAAAACTCTAGTCACTGGCCTGTAGTGAGGGATTAACCCCTGTGTGAGAATAGAGATATCAAACAGCATTATGTTCATTCGTAATTGCACAAACACAAGAAAGGAAATAAACAGTACAGCATGGTGTTCCATTAGTGTAATACCTTTTATTTAGCCCCTGCATGCTCTTAAATCTCTCTCTCTAAATATTGCTTTTTGCAGTCATTTTAAACAGCTGAGTCTTGCCTTTTCATTATCAAAATGTGCAAAACACAATGGCACTGCTCCATTTGGTAAAATATTTTTTTTTCTGTCACTATATGAACATTTCAACTTATTGGCTATGTCATTCCAATTTGGGAAGAGGAATCTACAAACACACACATAACGCACACACAAGCGCACACACACACACACACACACACACACACACACACACACACACACACACACACACACACACAAACACAGTGATTTGTTAAAATGTTCTTTCTTTGTAGGCAAAATGTTGGTGATTTCACCACTGTTAATAGTGCCTGGAATTATTTGGTCGTGAAGGCATTATAGTGTGCAACTGTTCAGTGGAACAAGCAATATATCTTTGCAATTTATTAGTTCACACTTTCAGTAATTTTGATGCATGTTATTTGTTAGACTCTTTAGAAGATTGTAAGTTCAGCAGGTTAATTCCTGCTAGCACTACTAGTCTGCTTTACTGTTAAGAAGGTTTTGAATGCTAAAGCTGGTAATCTAGATACAGCTGGAATAAACGACGGAAAATGAAGTGGGTCATAGATTAGTAAAAGTCTGCAAGACAATTCACTGGCCAGAGCAAACAATCTGTCAGCATGCTAAGAGATACTTTAATAAATAGATATTGCTAGATTGTCAGTTATGAAATCAGGTAAGCTATATACATCACAGTCAGAGATGTGAGAGTTCAATACAATGAGCAAAAACAAGGCTTGGAGCTGATTGTGCCTGAGATCAATGGTTTCTTATTACATAGTCTGAAATTAACTTAAAGAAAACAAGAAAAGCATCCATACCAGAAAGACATAAGCTCAACATATCCCAAGTGAATATGTAATGAAGGAGAAGATTAAAGGGATTAGGCCTGATGGCAAAAGAACATGAAGAACCCTGGGAAGAAGTTTGTGACATTGTCCTGGATATGGCTACAAAAAGTATCCCAAATACAAAGAACTTTAAAAAGGAAAAATGGCCTTCTGTGGAGGCTTTGGAAGAGGCAAATGAAAGAAGGAAAGCAAAACACAATGGAGGGAGGACAATGTCTCAAACTGAATGAAGTTTCTAAGAATAGTAAGAAGATGGAAAGATTAATTTTAAGTGAGGAGTGAAAAGAAAAAACATCTAAGAGTGGGAGAAGAGATATATTCATGGAGATTGATGATATTTTTTAAGAAACATCTTTATTAATTTATCACATATAACACAGCCAATTTTACATTTATATAAATGAAAAACAAACAAAAAAGGGAAATCTCCAGGTAAAAAAATAGTCATGATGAAAGACAAAGATGAGAGGGTGGTGAGAATATAAAGAATAACTATACAAGAAGGACCCTAGCATCGATGATATATACAAAGGCATGTTTTTGGATTTAAAGTTAAATAGGCCCATAAAGCCTTGCTATTGACAATGCTGCAGGAAGTAAAAGAATTTCAGCTGAACTGTTTAAAATCCTACAAAGTGATGCTGTCAATGTGTTGCTTGAGAGTGGCAGCAAATTTGGAAAACACTACAGTGGCCATAGGATTTAAAAGGTCAGTTTATAGTCCAATCAAAATAAAAGTTGTGCCCACTGAATGGTGTGCAGCAACAGTTATCCCACTCCACAAAGAGGGAGCCACCACCGATCCCAGGAACTATTGACCTATTAGCCTGATGAGCCTGGTCTGCAAGGCCATGGAATGTATCATCATGAAACTCATAAACAAAGACATCGCTAACCTCCACACTCTGGATCCCACCCAGTTCAGGTTTGTGAAAGGCAAATCATGCCTCTTGAACCTGATCGGCTTCTTTGAGGCAGTCACCAAAGCCGTGGATGAGGGTAAGGTGGTTCACACAGACTATCTTGACCTCGCCAGGGCTTTCGACACCATCCCTCATTCTGGAATTATAGCTAAACTCACTAAACTAGGTATAAATCCCTACGTCACAAGATGGGTTGCCAACTGGCTCACTGACAGAACCCACACTGTAAAAGTTGCAGACTCCAGATCTGACCTCAAAACAGTGACAACAGGGTTCCTTCCTGGGACCTCTCCTGTTTGGTATCAACTTCTCTGAAGTACAGGCTAACACAGAAGGCCTCTGACTAATGAAGATTGCAGATGACTGCAAACTAGGAGCCATAGTCAAGTCCCCAAATGATGTGGACATCCTACAGAAGGGCCTCACTGAGAGAGATGCCTGGTGTCAGAGCCATGGCCTCAAGCTCAGTGCCAAAAAGTGCAGTGTCATCCCCTTTGGTAAAAACTCTGTACCCATGAACTACCATATAGGCAGCAATCTACTTAACACCGAATGTGTGATAAGAGACCCTGGGACCCAGGTGGACAGTAGTCTCTCCTTTCATAGTCATATTGCCACAGTAGTCAGGAAGTCCTTCTACGTGCCACACCTCATCATGAAAGGGTTCTCATTCAGGAAAAAAGAGGTCATTGTTCCCCTCTACTCGTCACTCAGTAGACCCATTATAGACTACAATGCCCCTTTTGGAATGTACCTGACAAGACATCTGCAGCAGCTGTTAAGGCCACAGATGTACCTCACAAAGAGGATTACTGGCCTCAAACAAATGCCCTACACTGATCGCCTCAAAAAACTCCAGCTTTACTCCGTAGCATATCGCCTACTCCCAGGTGATCTCTGCCTAACATATAAAGCTATGTCAAACCCAGAGCTGTTGGACATGCTACACCTAAAGAAATCCCACTCCCTTCGAGCTACATGCTCTAGGGACCTAAATGTTGTCACCACAATAAACAGGACACGCTGGAGGGATAGATTCCTGTCCTAGAGACTTCCGATACTCTGGAACAAGCTACCTATCTATGTCAAGCAAAGTTCCTCATTAGCACTCTTCAAGAAAAATCTTGATGAGTGGATGGGAAATAGAAAATACACCCCAAGGATCACGTCTGTGTCTCTGCTGGACAGTGGCACAGGAAAATAACTTTTTTGGGTGACGTAAGCTATGGTACCTTGCTGGCTAGGCTTACGTAGGCCCTTGGGCTGATAGCCTAGTACCTACCTATGAACGTATGAACCTATTAAAGCAATAGACTGCTTTAATTAAATTATTGAACAAATGCACTTGTTCTGGATGCACAAATGCTCTTTGTGTTGCAGCTATAGCAAGTGGTATGTTATTTTCTGCATTACCTGCTTTCATGCTTTCAACAATTAATGTGCATGAGTATATGCTTAAAAGACAGAAGGCAGTGTATACAATGGTAGTAACCATACTTCTCATTTAAGACCAGTATGTTAGGTATCCCACCTGACATTGTATACAATGGCTCAAGCTGGACTCCAACAAAACATGGACTCAGAACTATCATATGTATAAGCTGGAGGGAGATGCACCAGAGATCAAATTGCCAATATCCACTGGGTAATGGAGAATGCAAGTAAATTCCCCCAAAAATATTTCTCCTGATTTATTAACTAAACTAAAGTCTTTCACTGTGTGGACTACAACAAAAAGTGGCAAGTGCTTAGATAAATGGGGATAGAAGGTTATCTTCTTTGCCTCTTATGGAATCTGAATGCAGATCAAGAAGCAGCAGTTGGAACCAAATATGAAACAAGTGACTGGTTCAGGATAGGAAAAGGAGTACAATAAAGCTGTATATCATCACCTTACTTATTTCATTTATATCTGGATATATCATGGAAAATGCTATAGTAACACCATCCAATTTAGAGGCAATACCACTGTGATGGATCAGCATCAAAAAAGCTAAAATTGTTTATTTAGTCTTATCTCTAGGAATTCTTTGAAAATAATTAAAGAAATGGAGGCTAACAGATCATATCTTCTTGGACTCAGATCTCTTTTGATGGTGGTTACAGCCATGAAATTAAAAGATGCTTGCTTTTTTGAAGGAAAGCTATGTCAAAGCTGGTTAAGATTTTAACGAGCAAGGATCTCACATTGTTATCAAAGGTCCATTTAGTCAAAGCTATGGTTTTCTAAAATTGATTTGGATCAGCTATGGTGCTGAATAATACTTTTGAGAATTCTGAGACTACAAGAATATCAAGGCAGTCAATGCTTAAGGAAATAAACCCACATTGTTCACTGGAAGGCCTGATAGTAAAAGAAAGCTCAAATACTTTGGACACATAAAGCAAAACCATTGTTCACTAGAGAGAAAACACCTAATCTGCAAAAACTTAAAGGAGCTCACTAATGTGCAAAGCAGTGCAGTTTTAGGGGCAAATTCCTCTGGGTGTGCATATATTCTTTGTGTTGTAGCTTTTGTGACTGGTATGCTATTTTTTTGCATTATCTGCTTTCTTGCTTTCAACATTTAATGAGCATTAGTATATGATTTAAAGAAAGAAATCAGTGTGTACAATGGCAGTGACCATACTTCTCATTTAAGACCAGTATGTTAGGTGTCTCACCTGATGGTGTATACATTGGCTCGACCTGATTGTCACTGTTGATGTGACACCTCGGCCCTATAGGCAGAAATGGGAAAAAGGCTTATGGATGGAGGATGAATGAATTACTGGATGGATGTTTGGTATCCCACAAAAATCTATGATGGGTCCACTTCCATTTAACACAGTCATTTGGTTAAAAAAAAACAAAAAGAAAAATCTAGCAAAGCTAAACTTTCCAACACACTCATAACGACATATGCAAGAGTCCAACAAACTTTCTTAGTAAAATGTACTGACAAGTCCATCATTATCTGTTAATCAAAACATTAAGCCAGCATCGTATAACTATACAACAAGCTTTCTATAAATTCAATAAATGTTTACATTATTATCTGAGTTGGTAGAGGGGGTGCCCTTTTGTAGGGTAGTCACAGTGGCTATTCTACAGGCATCAGGCACAGACCTTGTAGACAGGCTGAGGATGAACAGTTCAACTAGAGGCTCAGACAGTCCATACTTGGCACTGATGAGAATGCAACCTGGTTTGTTGTCTGGTTCCCAAAGAAGTATTATTTTTAGCCTTTTAAAGGGATTCTAAGACTTGTTGCAGTGTGAATTTAGGGAAAATTAAATTTCAGGGATAGTGGGCAACAATGTGGGTAAGTTAGCATTAAATTTATCTGCTAATATATTGGCTATATCATTGGGAACAGAATGTGAGATATTATGGGTGAGCTCAGTGCGTTATTAGACATTGTTCCTTAATTTTCTGACATACCTGTAGAAGAATTTGAAGGTTTTTTTTTCAGTACCTGTAGCACGCTTAAGTCAGTATTCTGCTTTACATTTTCTAAAACTGGTCTTAATTCCTTGCTGGCATGTTTTAGTGTGGTCTTGAGGTAGGGAGTTTGGGAATCTCTTCTAATTTTTCTTTATCTTATTTCTTTTCTTATGTAATTTATTTATACTGGAGTTCCACCAGAGAGTTTTTTTTCCTGAATTTATCATATTTAAGGCAGATTGATACTGAGATTTCAATGCAGTTATTTAGGTGCTGGTAAAGTTGGAAGGTGAATGTGGCTGCCTTCTCAGATGGGTCTACTTGAATGGGACTGTCTGTTAATAGGTTCATAGGTACTTGCTATGATCTTTAGAAGCCTAACCAAACATTCCAATTAAGTTATTAACCCTTATGTTTTAAGTACAATTATACAATAACTAGCCATTAATATTCAAAAACGAGCACGCTGATTGGCCAGCCCAACCAGCGTGTCCGTTGTGAATTCGAGAATATACTAACGGAAAAAGGTCCGGTCACCTGGGCTTTTTCTGTTAGTATATCTCCTGATTTTTTTAACTTTTTTTTTGCTCTGCAGAGGTAGCAACAGAGAAAGGAAGATCTCTGTTGCTTTTTTTTAAAATATCTCGCTGTGTTATATGAGTTGAAGAACTCGTATAACATAGCGAGATATCTTAAAAAAAGCAATGGAGATCTTCCTTTCTCCATTGCTACCTCTGCACAGCATTGATGTACTGCGTAAGCGTGGGAACACAAGCCCCTTACTTTTGCGCAGTACATCAGAAATGCCCCAGTATACTGGAAAACTGTGGAAGGGCAGCACGGAGGCATTATACAATGGCAATATTTAAGAAAAGTATGTATTTTTTTTCTTAAATAATGTCATTGTATAATAGCAATAACCCACAGCTGGGTGTGGGCAATGCAGGATTTACCCACGGTTGCCTTTGTTTGGTCACTTGGGCTTTGCCTTTGTGACCAAACCACACCAAATGTGGGTAAATCCAGCATTACCAACACTCAGCCATGGGTTATTGCTTAAATAATCCACAAATGAGCAGAACATTTACATGTTGCCCTTTACAACAGTGCTAAACTAAGGATAAATTTGTGGTTTCCCATTCATTTATACAGATTATATTTGAATAGTGTAGGAGAAGTACTGATTTGTGTGAAGAAGAACAGGAGAGGAATTATAATTATGACTTCTATAAGCCAAAGTAGGACTGCCTGGAGAAACCTGAAAGATGGTCTTATTTGCTGATGGGGTAGTTGAACTAGATCTGACAAAGAAAATGACCAATTTGTGGTCAGATTTAGCCAGGGATAAGGAGATATTGGGTGAATAACGAAGGAGGCTAGGTTGGTAAGGACTTATTCAAGTATGGCTGAGCCTTAAGTGGGTAGTTTTACATTTGTACCAGCATTTTACTTTTAATAAAGTCTAGGAAATGCTAAGCATAACTATTTTTAGAGGTGTAAGTGTGCCAGTTTATGCTTGTATAATTGAAGTCCCCTATCAAGAAGGCATTTGGTTTGATATGTATTGCCTCAAAAGTGTTAAGGAAATTTCTATGACATTTGGGGGATATTGATGGGAATCTGTAATAAGAATGATGTAATAGCTGGATTTCCTAAGGGTGATCTGAGTGTTCAGACGTTCCAAGTTAGGGTCATTGGTAATTAGATGCGAGGCCATGGTGTTTCTACAGTTACTCAAGGATCTGAAGACCTGATGAGTGTTAAACCTCAGTACAGAGGGAGTGCAGCCATTGCAATGAGACCATGATTCAGTAACAACACAAAAATGAATGTGTTTGAGTTGCCAAAGTGCTTCAAGTTCTGGCATCTTTCTATTTAGACTCCTAGTACTGTGTAGTGCCACCATAATGCTGTCCAAATCTGAATATGAGTCTGATATATAAGAATGTCTCTCAGGGAGACTCTGCCTAAAGAAGGCAGTATAGGAGCAGCAGAGGCTTTAGCCAGTATGTGGAATCTCTGGTATGAGAGGTGTGAGCCATCCCTGGCAAAATAAGAAGCTTTATCTACCATTTCTTCTCAACTAACACATGCTGGACTCCAATAGCAAAACTCACATAGGCAGTTGTTAAGTCCAATTATCTTGTCTTGGTGTTGAAGGAAATATACAACTCAAGACCAGTGTCTTTCTTGCCTTTAACACGTGCATAAAACATTCCGTCATGTCTCTTTGCATGTCATGCTGGGTGGACAGCCTCAGGTGATTTATTCCAACATGGTCATAATTGCCTGACTTCAGGGTCATTAGAGCCCTTGTAACATCATGGATCCTGCCACTAGACAAGCAGTCTACAGTCACCCTGTTTTTCTTTCCAGTGGAGTCTATACGACTAAGTATAGAATATTTATGACTAATATATTTCCATTTGAGGAAGCAGACTTAGTGGGCCTCAAGGCATTAAACCTAGTTATCTGATAATTCTTAGATGAGCTGTGTCAAGCTACAGTGTGTGTGAGAGGAGAAGTAGTAAGTGTTGTCTTGTGTGTGTGGGGCTAGGATATTTTAAAAGGTGCTCAAATCAGTTTATAAAACATTAATGTAATCGTTAAGAATTCCAACTTCCTTTTCATGTGATTACTTTAGAAAACAATTATGGTCGACTCAAGGGATGGACATTTGTAATGATAATTTCTAAGCAGGTTAGGTTAATAAGGAGTTATCTTCCCCGTAGAAAAAACAGCAGCATGGGGGAAAACAGCAAGTGAGGATAGGAAGTAGTGAGAGTAAGCCCTTTATTTAGAAGGTCAAAGGATTACTTTGATTTCTAAGGTTAAAGTTATTTAACACAATATTTTGCTAAGAAAATTACATTATATGACATACATAAAGAAAACTATCAACAATTTATGGGGACTTAATGCTGCTATTTGCATTTATCTATGTCCTATTTTTTTTTTGTTTTTCTCATTTGAAGTAATTAATTAAGGATATTATCAGAACTTACTTTTCAGTACAAGATCATGAGAACTTCTACATGCAATTTAAATCTGAAATTCAACATGGAAATATCTGTTTACACAGAATGATTAGTAATAAAGAAACATTGTCACATGGATTCACGATGGCTTGCAGGGAGTCTAAGAGTCGTGTAAGACTCCATGCAGCCATCGCGATCCAGGAACAGCCCGAAATCCCGTGTAAGAGACAGCTAAAACGACTCTTACATGGGCAGGGAGTGGATATGCTAATCACCCCACTTGCAGCCGAAAGGCATGCAAATGAGGTAGACTAGCGATCCACGAAGCTGAAACCAGCCCGTGTAAGAGTCGTGTTAGTTGCAGAAATGTACTCAGTTGACAACTGAGTATGTTACTGCAAATAACACAACGGAGCCATGACAGCTCCAAATAAAGTGTGCAAATGTTGCAGTCAGCATGCCAATGGCCACATATTTGGCCATTGGCATGGTAACCCGATGCAAACATGAAATAAAATACGTTTTTTTTTTCGGAGATTGGCGATGTTTAAATGCAGTGCAGCCCCGCGCAAACAGGCTGCGCTATATAAAACATAAAAATAAACGTTTGAAACCCATAAATGTGATTTTTATGAAATGAATGGATTTGCAATGCAGGGACTAGCAGACCAAAAACAACATGGCCACCGTCTAGTGGTTGCTAAGGGGGGAAGCTGAGTGTAAGACATGTAACTAAGCATTAGTAGGCAATCCTATATAAATGAGTGGTAGGATAGTGAATCACACTGTCACATAGCAAATGAGCACATTCCGTGTAGTGTAAGAGTTAGATAAGGGGGAGTAACAGAGTAGGAGATAGGTGACATCACAGGGGGGAATGTCAGGAAGAAATCAAGCTCATTGGAGCAAAGTGGTATGTGAAAGATGTCGATCACACAGCAGAAAAAGAGGAGTGTCAACAGATAAGCATGGGAAAGTCAAGAAATGGAAGGTGTACACTGTGGCCAACATCAAAGTTTCTTGCTGTACGTGCATGCGTGCGTGTGCGCGCTGGGAGCCGCAAGTAAGACAGAGTGCACGTGTGTAAGTCAAAGTAAGCATGTAGGAGCCTGTTTAAAGATCTGTAGACCTGTTTGCGCTGGTGTGCGCGTGTTTTAATCTGAATAAGCAGATTCTGGTCTGTGTAAGCATGTGTGCGTGCGTGGTAGCCACTGTGAGCGTGTTTTTTCTGGTATGCGTGCTGCTCCCACCTGAGGAAACAGAGAGGAAAAGGAAGCAGAAGAAATAGTAGGAAACTAGTAGGGAATACTTGTAGAGGTAGCAGGTGAAAACAATTAGAAACAGGCAATTACACAGGCAGAATACAAGCCCAGCCCAGCACTTAAAACACTGCAAACAGCATTACAGTATGTTTCTCTCAAGAGACACTGCAAGACAGGAGTAAGCTAGTAGAAGTGAAAACTGAAAAAGCTGCACTCAGACCAAACATGCTAGGGGCTGCCATAGCTGTCATAAGGAGACATAGGAGACTTGCTGAAGGTGGTGACAATGGAAATGCTGCCAGACAACCCAGAGTGAGGAGACGGAGAAGAGTGTACAGGCCCAGGGTCACCTACCAGGGGTTACATGAGCTGGAGATAGTGGAGCGCTATAGAGTGGACAGAGACCTCCTGCAGCAAATTGTTGAGCTGTGCAGGCCACGCCTCACACACAGAACCAACAGAGGGGAACCCATCCCAGTGGAAAACAAGGTATGTGTTGGCCTAAGAATACTAGCAACAGGTACCTTCCAGAGACCAACTGGTGATATGATGGGGATATCACAGGCATCAGCCTCCAGGGCACTGCACCAGTTCCTGGATGCCATGTCAGCACATGTCAGTGAGCATGTATATTTCCCCAATGCCCGTGAGGTATTGGCCAGAAATATGCGTCTCTTCCAGCAAATAGCGGAATACCCTGAGGTAGTCGGTGCAATAGACTGCACGCACATACGCATCAAAGCACCAGCCGGTGAGCGGGGTAGGGCCTACATTAACCGCAAGGGCTTCCCCTCCATCAACTGCCAGGTCGTGTGTGATGCCCAGGGCATAATAATGAATGTGTGTGCTGGCTGCCCTGGGAGCTACCATGATTCCCATATCTGGCATTTGACGCAGCTGTACCAGACATTTGCCAATGGGGACATCCCACATGGTCACCTAGTGGGGGATGCTGGATATGCACTGGAGCCGTGGCTGATGACACCCATCAGAAACGCACACACACCTGAACATGAACGCCATAATGAGGCACACGTACAAACATGTAATGTAATAGAGCGTGTGTTTGGGCTGCTCAAGTCATGGTTCCGGTGCCTGGACATATCTGGTGGAGCCTTGCAGTACTCACCAACTACATGTACCCAAATTGTCATGGTATGAGCTATGCTACATAATATGATTCTGCGAAAACAGCTGCAGCAGGACCAGCATAGGGCCGGGACAAACAGCCTCCCACCATTGCCAAGGCCATCACTGGCAGAGCGTGACTTGGAGGAGGAACAACCTGAGCCTGCCCCAGTAGGCAGAAGGAGGCGTGCCCAATATGCCCTGGCCTTGGCAAAGAGACAACGCATAGCACATACACTGGCTCAGTAGGAACCCTGGGAATGATACCCCTCTCTGACTCACTCATATAGTAACAGGAACGCCTAACATGACACAACCTGCTCTCAAACATGTACATGGAGTGTAGTATGTGCATCCGACAGAGGCAGCCCTGCAGCACCACCTGAGGCATGATTGCCATGTGTTAAGCAATGTAACACCATCTAGTATATGCAAACATGAAGACCCTGCCTAACATCTTACCCTCACGAAGCATGATGTCACACCATGAAGACAACAAGATCAAGTACAATAATTGGCTGAAGACTTGCTCTTAGCAAGGGGGAACAAATGGCTGACAGCCAGGGATGACATGCTGAGCAAGACATGATGCCCCACCTGCTAGGGATGGCACACACCCAGCACACCTGTCTGTGTAGATACTGGCAAAGGCTGTTGTCACCCCCACTGTGCCTGGAATAGGTAAGTCTGGATACACAAACCCACAACCATAGGTAGCACAAGGGATAATAACCTGGACGTAATGCTACCCAACACCAGAAGTCTAACCTGCAAGGTGCATGCAGACCAAACCCACCACAGCATGGAGAATGGTAATATGTGTTCTGTAACAGAAACCTTGGCAAGGCCCAGAAGAGCACCCTAATACTAGAGGGTTATGCCTCATACCATGCTCTACAGCTCCAAAACATGGAACACACAACAATAGGAATGTGGCTACCAGTAATTATCAAGAATAACCACACCCCTAGGTTGGTACGACAGTAAGAAGCAGCATGGACTATCCACGGGCAAGTAACACTGTCTCAAACTGTGTACCTGTTTGAAGCCTGCTACAGACCACACACACAAACCCAGGTACCCCAGCCAGCCTTCCTGAAGACACTTCAGAGTATGAATGTCTCAACAAATACCAAACAAGGCACACACAAAGTATGACATAGGTGGCAATCCATTATGTATGGAAGAAGTAATCATGGACCTAGGGACACAAGTGGCCGGTAACCTGTCATGTGGCACTCACATTGCCAAGGTGGTCAGGAAGACCTGCTATATTGCCCACCTTAATATGAAAGGATGCACATGTAGAGCTACTGAGGTCACTGTGCCCCCATACTCTTCCCTTATCAGGCCCATATGTGACAACTATGGCCCAGTTCGGATGTACCTTACCTTACACATGCAGCAGTCAGAAAGACCCCAAATGTACCCCACCAACAGGATAAAGGGTCCAAACATTGGACATCTGCAGCCTGGCTGAAGAAGCCACAGCCCAGTTCAGAAGCATATTGCACAGTCAAAGGTGATGTATGCCTGATGTACAAGGCCATGTCCAATCCAGAATGAATGGACATGCTCCACTGCAGAAACCCCAAATCCAGCAGACACACCACAGTGAGATATCTGAACCTCTACACATAGATTAATAGGATGTGCTGGAGGGACAGATCCATAACCCAGAGGCTCCTTACACTCTGGAACAGAATCCCAGTCCATAATAGGCTGAGCTCCACACACAAACTCAACAAGAGAAATCCGGTGAAGTGCATGGGAGATAGTAGGTGTACACTGGGGGCCATCCCTGTGTCACATCTAGGAAAGTAAACCCTACGTGGGCATAATATGCACATTGCAAGGGGTGTTGAGACCCACACACAGTCTGTCCATGCTCATACAAGGTCAGGGTAGATAGCCTAGTATGAACCTATGAACCTATGATGATACAAATTGTGCAGGACACAAAGGATTATTACACAGCTGTCCTACCTGATGGTAGGAACCATGGTGATAATCCACAGATATGCTCTGCAGCACTCTAATATCACAAACAATACACCAAACCCACACACATTGCCAACAGCCAACTGAACAGATTCCTTCCAACCTCCCCACCAGCGCCTAACTGCCAAATATCTATCCCAGGAGAGTGCTGGCCCCCCAACATTGCAGATACTGAGGTAACAGCCAGCATCCACAAAGCACAGCACACAGCATCCATGGTACCAGATGGTAACTTGGGTTGTGTCCAACAAGTACTGTAAGAAGAATGGAACAGCAAATAGCATTACTGTGTACTATCAGTCCTACCACAGGATATGTACCCAAAGAGCAGTGTACAGCAACAGTGGTCCCACACCACAAAGGGGGTGCCTGAATGGATACTGCAAACTATCACCCCATCAACCCCGACTATCAATGTTGGCAAAGTAATGGAGAGGATGATCATGGATCCCATGAATAACGAGATTGGGTACCTATAGACATTGGACCCTACCCAGTGTGGCTGTCATAGGGCAGATCCTGCCCCTTACACATGTCTGACTCATGTGAAATGTGCACCAAGCCCATTGATGTGGGGAATGTTGATCACACAGCTTGTCTGGACCTTGCTAAACCCTTCCATACAATACCCTAGTTGGCGGTACAGATAAGCTCACCAGCCTAACTATAGACCCCTATGCAAGTAGATGGGTTGCAAACCAGCTCAAGGACAGAACTGACCTGGCAGACATGCTGTAGCCATTGCAGACTGCAAACCAGGTACAACTGGCATCCCACAAGGCATGTTCCTGGGACCTCTCTTGTATGTGATATATGTCACATAGGTACAGGCCAACATGGACGGAATCTGTCTGAACAGGTTTGCAGAGGACTACAAACTGGCCACCATATCGGACCCTCCAGCTGACACAAGCAACCTACAAAAGGCACACATAGAAACACACAAGTGGTGCCACAGCCATGTCAACAATCTAAATGCAGGATAGTGTATAGTCAACCCCTGTGGAAACACAGTACATGGCCAGAAATTACCACATAGGTGTTAACCCAGTAAGTACATCAGGAGAAATAAGAGACCTGGGGACACAAGGTGATAGATATCCTGCATGTGACAACCATGTGTCTGTAGTGGTTACAGAAACATACCATATACCCACCTAATCATGAAGGTAAGCACAGCTTGGTTAGGGTAGGTCAATGTGCCTCTCCAGTCATCCATCAGCAGCCTCACAATTGTGTACAATGGCCCTTCAGGGATGTACCATAGCAGACACCTGCAGCAACTGGAAAGACCACACAAATACCCCACCAGGAGGATCGCAGAGCTGTAACAGATGCCATGTGTTGCCTGAGTCAAGAAACTGCAGCTCCACACAGTGCCATACTGCCTGGCTGGAGGTGAACTGTGTCTGATGTATAGAGCCATGACCAACCTGGTATCAATGGACATTTGGCACCATGTAAACACTGAATGCTGGTGACCTATGCAGTTGACAGGCCTGAACCCCAGCACAGACATAAACAGGACATGCTGTACCGATTGGTCTATAACCCAGAAGCTCACTCCACTCACAACTAAACTCCCACTACAGGATATCCAGGGAGTCCCTCAGTGACTGTCATCCAGGGGAATCATGATGACTGGATGGGAGATGGTAGGTGTACCCTGGATATCACCTGTATGTCACGGGTAGACAGAGGCACAGCACACTAACCGTGACATATGTCATGGCAAACACCAGTAGATGTGTGTTGAAGGACAAACACTCTCTGACTAGCATTACAAATGGACTAGGGCACATGGCCATTGTTTGTCACTGTCCACACAATTTGTGGAATACATTAACAATGTCGGACAATCATGTACTATACTGTCCATATCTGAACAAAATGCAACATGGTCATATCTGCACAACTGGCCCTCAACCAATCTGGTGTGCTCACTATAAATATTACAAGCAGTGATAGGACTGAAACCGATTATACTGTCCACCACAGTGAAAGTACTGCACCAGTACACTATACGACAATACAACTGTTTGGTCAGCAGGAAAGGATGATGACAACTGTATGCAAACTATCCCATGGTGACCCTGCAGGCACAGCATAATGCCTGTTAGGTTCAGACACAAAGCAGTTGGGCAGTAAGAACACAACCTGATGTCCAACACTCAACTGTACATGTGATATATAGATGGCGTCTACACACAAACACAAATGTGGTGGTCCACAAATCCCAGCATAAGGAAAAGTCACACTGGGCATGCTCGCACACTTAGATAAATGAGATGCGACAGTCAAGAAGCCATACAAACTGCGAACTGGGCATGCTCACACACTTAGGCCATGTCACATTTCAGCAGTTACACACACATATCTGGCATTTCTATGTGTTAACACAGGAACCTCCCAAAATACAGACATCTGCCCAGTGCACACAGTGAAGTTACAAAAGAGACATAAGTAAAGTACTGGATCCCACTCATATGCAAACATCTCCCACAGGACACACGTTGTTTATAGAGATAGGGAAGGCTATGGCAATAAAGACCCACAAACAGTATATGAGCAACAGATACTTGCATCTGACAGGTAAACATATGGCCATAGAGTGCAATACCTGACTGTTGTCCCTAGGGAATACAGAAGGCTATCCACAGTGTATTTGGCATCTGCCTCCACAGTACAGTAGGCCACTGTGCCTGTGCAAAGTTAATGCATAGATATGCTCTCCCCTGTAGTGATGGATAGTCACAGATGTACATACCTCTTCATCCATAATGATGTCAGCACACTATACATATGTCAGGAGCAGAAATTACACACAGTAATGTGAATAGCGTGCTCAGCTACTGCGTTTCTAGCAAGTGTCATAACATAGTTAGGTAGGGGTTTGAATCCTGCAAGTGCTGAATGTGTGTGGGGGAGTAGTGTGTGCAATTCCATGAGTATGAGGAATGTCCCTTTTGGCAAGTATTACTACACAACACATGCTGCATATTCCACTGTCTAAACACTGATGATGTCAGCACCCTATAAGTACAGCAGGAGAACTCAATCCCCCCAGTAATGCAAATAGTGCGCTCTGCTAATGCATCTCTCACAAGTGTCATAACATAGTTAGGTAGGAGTTTGAATCTTGCAAGTGCCTAGTGCATGTGTGTGTGGGAGTAGTGTGTGCAATTCCATGAGTATGAGGAATGTCCCTTTTGGCAACTATTACTACACAACACATGCTGCATATTCCACTGTCTAAACACTGATGTCAGCACCCTATAAGTACAGCAAGAGAAAGCAATCCCCCCGGTAATGCAAATAGCACACTCTGCTAATGCGTCTCTCACAAGTGTCATAACATAGTTAGGTAGGGGTTTGAATCCTACAAATGCCATGTGTATTTTTGTCACACAGTTTGTCCATGTGTGTGGGGTGTTGTTCCCAATATTGCACGACATACATTATATCAGTAATGTCAATGCACACATGATGTATGTGTGTGTGTGCCACCTACACATATGTACTTGTGAACTGCAAGAGTTCCCATGTCCGAAGCCTGCCTCATGTGAATACATGGAATATGCATCAGACAACTGTATGACTGTGGTGTTCTGTGCAGGGGCTGCATGTGGTATGTGACTATACAGTGTGGGTTGTAGATGGTGTCATCCCACCAGCGAGGGATAAATGATTGGTCTGGTGCATATAGTCCACATGTTGGTGATGAACAGGTGCAGCATGTTGTCACCACTTGTGGGAGTGGTAACAGGTTGTTCCATAGCAATGCAGGGAATGAGTGATAGGAACCCTTCAGATAGGGTCTTGCAGCTAGAATAATGCTCACACTGTATGTTAGGGTAGTCGCAGTACAACCATATAATGGTGTGTGTAGAGACCGTCATATTCCCAGTGTTGTCAGGAAGGCCAAGTGGGTTTCCTGGGTATGGGAGTGTGGTGCGTGCCAGGCTATGAACCTGAAGGCAGTCTAACCCACTGTGTGTTGCACATGGAGAGGCTCTGATGCTTTGTGCAGTGCCACCAACCAGGGTGTGTGTGTGTATCTGAGGTGCCTTTGGATACACCCCCCCTGTCCTGGTTTGATGCATGTGTAGGGGAGGACAAGCATGGTATCAGGAATGACCTAGCACTGATGGTGTGCACCTGGGAGCCTTGTACCAGGAGTCTGTTACTGCACGAATATTGTTGTACCCCATGCTAAGGACAGTTTCCACTGCATGCATCTTGAGGTTTACACTGCTGCTGTTGAGTAGCATTGCTATTAGTGTCCTATCCCATGTGATACCTGTGTAGGTGGCTATGTAATGTCAGCCTTGCATACAAAGGCACTATGTGTGTAGCAACAGCCTCTGCCAATATACAACAGCCCATGGGTGACAGGTGCAAGCTGTCCCAAGCAAAGCAATGTGGCTTGTCCAGCAGGACCTCAGTGTCCGTGACGATAGAGGTACCTCATGCAACTGTAGCAGGTGTGCTGTCTAGCCGTATGGCCTGTGACTGTTTGGCACACAGGCTTTGTGAGCTATGTGTTGCATGTGCTCTGCTCTGGCTTAATGTTTGCTTGTGTGTCTGCTTTGCAGGTGTCAGCTAAACAGGCAGGATGCTATTCTGAGAGCCCAATAATGTACCTGTGTGTTTCTGTGTTTGGATTGCGGTCGTGACAGGTCTATGGGAGACTGTACTGTATTCACTGTAGTATCCCACTCCACCTGGCAGGGAATGCCAGTGCTGTGTAAAAGAGCTTAGCCCCCAGTATGGCTATGTGATTGCATCTCTCACATGTGTTGTATGTGTATGGGAAGGGGAGAGGGTTGTCTGTGTACATGAGGCAGCTGTAACATTGCCACATGACTCACAGATTCACCAACTGGACCTGAGAGTAGATCGACAGGTGACCTTTGCACATGTTACCATAGCATTGTGACTCCCATACTAAGTAACAACACATAGGGCCAATGGGGAACAAGGTACTCAAGGTGATTATGTGAGGGTGTAGTGCTCCTGATTTGTTAGTGCTGGCATATATGAATGCTGTCTTGAGCAAATGTGAGGTAAGTCATATGCAGTGTGTTACAGGCAAGCTACATGCAAACAGGACAAACAGTGACATTCTGTCAAGTGACACATGGACATCAGTACAGTAAGCAACACAGAAGTCACTAGGGATCCACAGAGGCACTGTATATCTGCACTGCAGGTGGAATCAGTGTTTCAGGAACATAACAGGCAAACATGCATACAAACAAAGCTACAGTCAGCAGGCCTGTATGTAGACTATGCTACAACAAACAAGGTGTACGACTTCCAGTAGGTAGCAGTGCATATATGCAGGCACTATAAGCCAGTACCCAGACATTCACAGGTCAGACAGGCTGGGTCCAGCCGCACCCCACACAAGTGTATAGACCACGTACCTTCGTAATGTTGAATAACTGGCCTGATACCCAAGTGCTCATACCTGTAATAATACACATGTCAAATAGACACTGAGCCCTCACTCAGCAGTTCCAGACTTAGTATGATGTATGCTACCTGTCCTGGCACCCACAGTATCCTTGACATGTATGGACACTCTCCCTCTTGTCATAGTTAGTTCTGTGTTTTGGTGCTGTCATGCATGGTATGAGGTGTGACCTTGTAGTGCTAGTGTGCTCTTGTGAGCCTTGAACCTGTTGTGTAGTACTGCACAGATATCAACATCCTGAAACATCTGCATTGCAGAGTCGTGTGTGGACAGCATGCAACTCGCAGTTGACATGACCATCATTGAGTATCAATATGCACATTGTTGTATCCCCTGTGCTACCTATGTAGGTGGCCATCCCTTCACAGCCTCACCACCAGTATGCAAAGATGTGCAGACAGAACACTGTGGTAATTACTATGGGTGTACAAAACAATACAATGACATTCATACTGTAACTGCATCAGGCATGCTGGTATATACCCACAATGCTATCATTACACTGTACTGTTGTCAACATCATACTATTACAATACATCTATATACTCACCCTGTGCATCAGCACCATGTTAACCTGTTCCTGCACTGATTTTACAGATTGCAGGAGGTGGCACAGTTTCATCATATGCACGGGGTGTGTACCTGGTATGCCTGAGTCTGCCACTGATACAACCAATTGACATGTCTGTGTGTGTGTGTGTTGGTGAGGGACAGCAGTACAAGATGGGGCAATGTTGATGCAGTGTGTGCGTGTATGCGGTAGCCCTAGGTGTTATCACTTTGCATGTGTGTATGAATGCACACAGTCCCACCTCATGGCTGCCATATACAGGTGTTTGTGGACAGCCACAGACTGTACCTGCCAGGTCATACAGATCACTGTCTGTGGCCACTGACACAGTACCTGTGCCTGGCAGGGGTGCTATGGACCGTATCAGGTACTAAGCCAGACTGGGTACTGTCATCAGAAGCAGGTGTTTGTTGACTGGAGACAGGTCCCTGTTGGGACTGTCCAGCGCCACATACACGTGGTCTCCTGGGGCGGTCTAATGTCAGCACAGACCCAGCATTGCTGGGGCTGCTGCTTGCACTATGTGAGCAGCCGCGGCCCTGTTGAGGTCCGCGATGGCTGCCAGCTGCTGCTGTTGCTGGCATACTGCCACGTCGACGCCTCAACTGTCCACCATTGCCCTGTCTCATGGACATGTAGTTGTGGAAGAGATCTAATGTGTCCCCCCAACGTCTGTCAATGACTTCGGTGAAGTTGCAGATGGCAGCTGCAACATCACGCATACTGTCACTCATGGCTGTGCGACATGCTCTCAGCTCCCTCAGACCCTGTCTGGTGTACCGTTCCATGCATGACTGTGTGTGCATTACAGCCCGAAACATAGCTGAGGTTGAAAGACCTCTGTGGGCACATCTGACAGGGGCGGTACGCCCATGGATGCTCCCACGAGAACCCATGGACGTCTGCCTGTGTGGTACCGTGTCAGGACCCTGGCCAAGGCTGCAGTGTGGGGATGCATGTGCCACCGGTACCACATTACCCTGGTCAATGGCCACTGTATCCTGTCCATCACCTAGGGACATTGGTGACAAAGGATGTATTGGCAGGATGACTGTGCACATTGATGGGGTCGACAGCTGTGTAGTGTCAATTGGCTGACCAATGACGGACCCTGGCACACCTACCTGTGCCATTACACAGGTATTATCATTATCACTATCCACAGCAGCTGATTCAGGTTCCCTGCTTCATGACACCAGAGCAGCACCAGAACCTGTGGGAGTAAGACAGGAAACACAGTTTACAATGTGTACACAATGTCACCACTGATGCACACATGCACACATGGGCACATGCACACATGCACACATGCACACATGGGCACATGGGCACATGCACACATGCACACATGGGCACATGCACACATGCACACATGCATACATGGGCACATGCACACATGCACACATGCGCACATGGGCACATGCACACATGCACACCTGGGCACATGGGCACATGCACACATGCACACATGCACGTATGCACACATGCACACAACTCAGTATATGAGATATCAACCCACAGACACAAACACACCTGCAATCAAACACATTGCACTACTGCTTCAGCCTATTATTACTATTAGTACCAAGAGTATTGAAGGTAATGGTATTACACACTCACCAGCATGGATAGGCTGCCTTGCTGTTACACCAGAGGGACCTGCAGAAAAGAGACATTTATTGTCAGTGGGCACAACTGTGCCATTGATACTGTGGGCATGAAACAGTTCAGTAGTGCAACAGTTAGCTACCACAGGTGTACTGCAGATATTGAGGATATCACTCTTGCACAATAATTACCAAGATTACAGCTACAAAACGAGGACACACCTCACACATGCATAACCTAACAGTGTACAGAATGGTCAAGTATACACATGGCATGTTACCTGAATGCTCCGTGTCCTGCTGCTGTGTGGCTCCAGCCTCCATCATTACACATGTATGCTGCTGCTGTTGCTGTTGTGCTGGAGCCACAACACTTAGGTGAAGTCCCTCCAGTCTGGTGAGGGGGGATGTCTAGCCACCCCACCACCTGTGGCAAGCTGCTGCCTGTGGATATCCGATGCACGCTGACGGACCTTTCTAATTAAATCACTGCAGGGATGGCGTACCTGCTCATATTTCCGGTTATGTGTGCCTATGCCATTTACCCGACAGACCAGGTCTTGCCACAGTGCAGCCCTCTCCTGCTGGTTCTGGCTGGTGCGGGAAAAGAGTACGGCGAAATCCCGCACCAGGTTCTGGTATATCTCCTCCTCCTCTGCAGCGGAGTAGACAGGGTTCCGCTGGTGAACCATAGCCCTGAAAAGGAGAAGGAAAATATATCAGCAATATCTGTCAGCAAACTATGGCACACATAATACACATAATACTCGACTGCAGTGATATAACGTAAGCACTATATATAGCATCTGTCTGTCTATTGGGGGATACACATGTAAATGACCAGATATCAGTGCTCATCCGACAACTGTGCAACAGTACCTGGCACACTCCATACTACAGACTAGTATACTGAGCAGTCAACACACTGTTTCAGGTACAATACACAACCTCACACTGGGGGTTTGTATCAAGGTACTGTATGGGGAAGATTATCAGCCCATGCACTGCACACAATGCACGTTACATATTTCACTGGTAATGCACACTACTCTTACTTGCCATAACCCTACCTACACCACAGTGACATACAGGGTAACACAGCACAACATATGGCAATGTAGTATGTGTTGATCGCAATACCGCACAGACCTGTCTCTGGCCTCACACCAAGGACACACACTACCATGACAGACAGACAGTCATGGTGAGCAATCACACCAGTGCACAACATGCACCCAGTCACTAGCACACTCATTCCACCTCGCATATTCCGTTTGCAATGTGTTCATGGGTGTGCATTGTGTCTTAGGTAAGTAGTGTGCTTTTGGCCCTGGGCCTATAGCAGCATACTGTTATGCTACCCTGCCCCTTGTGACGCATGTGTTATGATCGTACCTGCTCCTTACAAACAGTTACACAGGGTGACTCATATGGCATATTAACTATCTGCATAACATTCAGCAGGGGTATGTCTGACATCTACTCATGGGGAGCCTTGCTTCTTAATTCTGTGTGGTCTACTACAGGGTATGTAGTATCTGTGGGTAGGGTCCTGTACCTCCACCATGGGCTGTATACTGTAGTGACAAGGACGACAGACATAGGTAATTTGTGTTGTGGATGTTGGAGGTGTTACCATGGTTGTTAGACAACTGTCATGGGTGTGACCGAACTATGTATATCCAGCAGTGGTAACCTCTATGTAGGTAGTCTGTGTACGCTCTGTGGTGTTTGAGTGCATTGACACAGTTACTTGCATATGTCTGTGTCCTTCTCCATATCTGTAGCTGTCATGGGAAGTACATACCGTGTAGGACATTGTGGGGTGTGGAGGGGTACAGTGACCTACATGTCCATAGCTGACACACCATGTCTGCTGACACATTCCATGTACAGGTATTACAGGGCTAGTGTGCCACTGTTTATATCAATGTGGAGCCTATTGCACACTTGTTGCACCTGTTCCCCCCTGACACATGCAGTGGTGGGCAGGCATGTACATATGTGGTGGTTACTGGTGTCAGTGTTTTTGAATGGGGTATGGTACTCCATTTTCCACACTGGTGTTCACTCCATGCCTTTGACACCAGGCACCTGTTGCAAGACATCTGCACACATGTGCCTCACACAGTAGATCTATCTATATATATATGCATATATATATATATATATATATATATATATATATATATATATATTGATATATTTATATCTGTATATAGATATATATATATGTTTGTATATATGTATATAAAATATGTATATATAGATGCAGATATATACATATAGATGTGGGGAGAGAGGGGGAGAGAGTGAGAGAGAGACACAGGGAGAGTGAGAGTGTGAGGGGGTGGGACAGAGAGAGAGAGATAGTCATATACAGACATATCTGTTGTCAGTCAGATCTATCTGTATATTTATATGTCTCTACAGATATCTATATATGTATGTGTGTATTATAGCAATAACCCACGCCTGGGTGTGGGTAATGCTGGATTTACCCACGGTTGGCGTGGTTTGGTCCCGAGGCAAGCCGAGGACCAAACAAAGACAACCGTGGGTAATCCAGCATTACCCACACCCAGAAGTGGGTTATTGCTATTATACAATGCCATTATTTAAGAAAATAAATAATTACTTTTCTTAAATAATGGCATTGTATAATGCCTCTTGCTGCCCTTCCGCACCTTTTCTGGTGTTCATGGCAGTTCTGATGTACTGCGCATGCCTACGCAGTACATCAGAGCTGTGGGCAAAAGCAACGGTCTCCGTTGCTTTTTACTGTCTCGCTATGTTAAATGGGTTTAACATAGCGAGACAGGTTTAATAAGCAACGGAGATCTCCGTTGCTTATTTTAAACTGTCGCTATGTTAAACTCATTTAACATAGCGAGACAGGTTTAAAATCAACGGAGATCGCAAGATCTCCGTTGCTTTTACACACTGTCTCGCTATGTTAAAAGAGTTTAACATAGTGAGACAGCTTTAAAAAAAGCAACGGAGATCTCCGTTGCTTTTTTTAAAGCTGTCTCGCTATGTTAAACTCTTTTAACATAGCGAGACAGTGTTTTATACTAACGGAAAAAGTCCGGGCGACCGGACCTTTTTCCGTTAGTATATTGAGGGATTTACCACGGGCACGCTGGTTGGGCTGGCCAATCAGCGTGCACGTTTTGAGGGTAGGCATTGTATAATACATATATCTGTACGTACATATTCTACCAATCCCGATGTCTGTGCAGTAAGTGAGAACCTGGTTCAAGGCTCCTGGGAGCACACCAGCGGTACCAGGCTATACCCCGTATCATGCTTTTTGGCCCCAGGACTCGGGACAAAACAAAAAGGGAGGGAGTGTGTCCATATTCATGAAGGACACCCACACCTCCAGGTTAGTGGCAACACATGAAGCATCACAGACTATCCAGGTGCAGATAACATTAGGCAAACCTGCTATACAACTGGTAGCATGTTACAGACCACCCTCGCAATCTCAGGAACCACAGTCAGCCTTCCTGAAGACATTGGAGGATATGAATGTCCCACCACACACCATCATATTGGGAGACTTCAACTACCCTAACATACACTGGGTGCATTATTCTACCCCAAACACCCTTGCCCAAAGGTTCCCGGAATTCACTAAGTCAAATGCAATGGAACAGCTAGTCACCTCTCCCACAACAGGATATAATATACTAGACCTGATCATCACAAACATGGGGACAATGTGCTACACACCAGAAGTATACCCCTCACTAGTCACATCTGACCACAGACTAATCCCCCTGGATATACATATCCCACCTCCCCTACAACACAAAAGACTACAGTGGGAAACCTCTCACATGCCGACTTTACACTTCTTATAACTGAGTTGGTATCCTTAATGCCCACTGGACCAGTGGAAACCACTTCCCACAATGCAGACACCTTCACATATGCTTTCTACGGACATCTCAAAGAATGCATGGATCATGCAATCACAAATAAAACCATAACCCTTTCCACCAAGGGCAGGCATCCTGTCTGGTGGACCCCAGCATTGAACAAATTGTATAACAACAAAAGGTAGCTACTGCACGGCAGAGCATAATTCCATAGAGCTACGGCATCTCTGATCATCAGTAGTAGAAAGATACATTTTGTCGTACAAACATGCAAGGCCAACAGTGAGAGGGACATCGCTATGGACACTACAGATAACCACAAGGCCTTCTTCTGCTATGTTACACACCTGGGTGGGAACCCTCAGATATGTTCACAGTTAGTTCACAGTGACAAACGCTACACTGAACACACAGATAATGCCAACGTTCTGGCAGACAGGTTCAGTGCAGATTTCTCCCCTCCCTCACCCACACATGAGGAATTACTTATCCCAGCTGACTGTAACCTCCCTGTCATCTCAGATGTCCAGCTGGGAACCACCCTCAGCAAAGCTGTAAACACAGCATCAATGGGATCCGACGGTATTGCAGGTTGCATGCTATGTGAACTCCAAGAGGAGTTACACATGCACATTAAATGCTATTCAACCGTAGCCTTACTACAGCATATGTACCTGGACACTGGCATACAGCAACAGTAGTCCCACTCCACACAGGAGGCACCTCTACAGACCCTGGTAACTACCGACCCATAAGCTTAACCAGCCTGGTCTGCAACACTATGGAAAGGATCATTATGGAACTCATACACAGAGACATTGGGGACTTAGACACTTGATCCCACCTGGTTTGGCTTTGTAGAAGGCAGATCCTGCCTTATGAACCTGGTTGACCTTTTCAAGTCAGTCACTAGAGCCATTGACGAGGGCCCAGCGGTCCATACAGCCTACCTGGACTTGCCTATGGCTTTCGACACAATACCGCACTCTGGCATCATAGACATGATTAACAGCTGAAATGTAAATCCATGTCACAACATGGGTTGCAAACCGGCTAACGGATAGAAACCCTACAGTCAAACTCACTGGTGCCATGTCAGACTCTGAGCCAGTCACAAGTGGTGTCCCACAGGGCTCTGTCCTGGGACCGCTCATGTTCGGCATATAATTCTCAGTTGTGGAAGCAGACATGGGAGGGTAGTGGCTGACAATGTTCAAAGATGACTGCATACTAAGCGCCACAGTCGATACACCAGCTGACACATACATCCTACTGACAGGCCTCATGGACACTGACAACTGGTGCCGGAGTCATGGCATTAAACTGCATGCCACGTAATGTATACTCATACCCTTTTGGACGGACAAGGTACCCACATATTATCACATAGACAGTAACCCACTAAGTACAGACAAAGTAATCGGAGACCTGGTGACACTGATCGATGCTGACCTCTCATTTGACACCCACGTTGCCAAAGTGGTTGGATAGACATCCTACCTTGCCCACCTTATCATGAAGGGATTCACATCCAGATCAGAAGGGGCCATTGTACCCCTATACTCCTCCCTTATCAGGCCCATGACTGTGTACTATGCCCCATTTGGTATGTACCCCTCCTGGCACTTGCAACAGCTAGGGGGGCTCCATAAGTACATCACCAGGAGGATCAAGGGTCTCCAACAACTTTCATATGCTGCTAGACTAACTTAACTCATGCTCTATTCCATAGCATACTGCCTACGTAAGGGTGATCTGTGCCTGATGTAGTAGGCCATGTCCAATCAGATATTGATGGACATGTTCCACCTCATACAATCCAAATCCATCAGAACCACAACAGCTATGGATTTAAACCTCAGCACATATATGAATAGGACATACTGTAGGGACAGATACATCACTAAGAGGCTTTCCATACTGTGGAACAGGATCCCAGTTCATGTTAGGCAGAGACCCTCACTGACACTCTTCATGTGCATTCTTGGCAGGTGGATGGGAGATCATAGGTTTACAGCAGGGGTCATCTCTGTGTCACTACTAGACAGAGGCACAGTAAACTAATGCTATTATGTAGGGGGGTCTTCACTGTGTCACTAGTATACAGAGGTGCAAGTTTATAAATCTATTCTATACACTGTCTGCATATAGCCTAGTACTAAACTATGACACTGTGAAACTATATATGTCTATGTATTTCTACATCCCTCTCTATCTATGTATACACATATGCATATTATATATATATATATATATATATATATACATACATATCTCGATATACATACGTATACACATGTTGTATAAATATATATATATATATATATATATATATATATATATATATATATATATATATATACACTCCTTTTTAGTTCCACATATGTATACACACAGTAACGTACTGCTGAACATCCATTACTGTACAACCTACTTGTACATTGCACTACAAACTACATTGCTATGTGCACATAGCAACCGTCACATACAGATGTATGTGGAGCCTTCAGTGACAGTTGCAGTATGTCCCCGGCCCTATGCACATCTTCATATACATAGATACAGACCAATAACACATCTGGAGGGTTCACTATAGTAGTACTTTACATTACCTGTATTTGTTGCAGCTGTTTGCGTAGGCTTGCAGTTACTTGGCCTGCTGTCAGCCTCTTTGTTTTGTTGTTACAGTTTTTTTTTTCTTTCTCTTTTTTTCTTTCTTTGTTTTTTTGTTTTTTTTTTGTTTTCTCTCTCTCTCTCTCTACCTCCAGCGGGTGCAATGAAAGTATTGCATGTGTGGACTGGGAGTACAGGATGCTTTTGTAGGTATCTGCACATGTCCATGTGATGGCCTCTGCATCAATTGTTAGCCAGCATTTACTAATTGCATGCAGCCTGTTGTGTAGTGATTGCAGTTTTCACTGTGATTACAGGACTGTGCTATAAAAAGGTCTGTTAGGTAGGCGTAGCCCTTTCAGATTATCAGGGTGGGGACCATGCTGGTTTGCTGTGGACACTGTTCTGTGAGTGTAAGGGTTGGTATGTCTCTCATATTTCAGACTGTGTTGTAGACACTGCAATGCATGTTGTTCTGTAAGCTGAGTATTCCTTCCTCCAGTGTCCTCTTCTCCGTGTGTATGTAAACTGACACCTACGACTAGTAATACTGTGTATATGGGTGTGTGTGCTTTCCTGTGGGGATTGTGGTATAACTGGTATATAGCAGTGGTTCTTGCAATCTGTTGCTATGGCTTCAATATTTGGCCTTTACATTCACTTGTTGTATGCCTGCTAGGTGTCTTTCCTGTAATGTGTTGCTATGGCTTTCTTATTTTCCATTTACATTCACAGCTTGTAATGCTTGCTAAATCTGTTTGGGCAGCAATTCCCTATGTGTTTGTTGTGGTAGGGTGTTACTGCATGCAGTGTGGTCTGGCCATGGTGTGGGCCTTGACTCTTACAAGGGTATTTGATCATGCTGCTGAGCAGGCCTCAGATACTCTCCGGAGCATCTTTTATCAGCCTCATGGAATGGTACATAGCAGTGGGTTACTCCAATGACATATTCTAATATTCTGCAGTTGTGACTGTGGGTTATTTCAAGCATATGTATTAGTACACCATTTGTGACATGCAGGTGGTGCATACCTTCAGTCAGTCATAGTTACCATTGCATGTGTAGTTACACCTTTCTGCCTACTGTTAGTACATTTGACAGGGTGTCAGTGGGGTACAGTTGACATTTTTTTTTCACATTAGGGACATCCCTGTAACTCAGTCACAGTTGCTATGTCTGATCTCTTAACTATTCAACTATGGCAGTGTTTATCCTGCTCTGAGTATGTGTGTGGCTTGCCAACTGCTAGTGACATTATTACCTAGTAGCTACCAACTAGCATGACTGTTTCTCAGCACACAGTACTATTTTACAAATCCACTAGATTTGACAGTAAATATACATGACATGCTTTGTGTACTAGACTTGCTATATTCCCTTTACATTAATTCCTACTATTTTATGATATATTTCTTTCAGCACAATGTTCTTATGTAGCAGTCATGGCTTAGTGGTAAGTCATGCAGACTAGTGTTTCCAAGGTCCTGGGCTCGAGACTGAGGGAGGTATTTTATTTTGCTGCTGAGAATACTACAGGCCTTGTCATTCAGAGTGACTAAGGCACTTTTAAGCAGCTGTAAGCGGGTTAGCGCTGGTTTGCGTGGAGATCACGCATGCGCACTGCCACTTAGCTTCGCGCACACCCGCTTACTACTGCTTAAAAGTGCTTACTCTCGTGCACACCTGTGCTATTTTCTTTTAAAGAAAAGAAAATAGGGAGATAGGAAAGTGGTGAAAAAGGGGGCACAAAGAGGGTAGGACAGTAGGAAAACAAGCTCAGGTTTTGCAGGAGAGATGTTGGAAAGGCCCATAGCTGCGCATTTCTTCGTCAGCAACAGCTGTGCATATGTTTATAATTTGGTGTGAAATTTGAAACCTTCCACCCCTGAGAGAGGTGTGAGGACAACAATATTTGTTGTACAGCCAATTGTAATTGTCAGGTTTACATGTCCAGCAAACATGTGTGCAAAATGGGCAGCTATGTATGGGGCGTAATTTTTCTGTGGGTACAGAGTGCCTTTTTTTTTTTTTCAGGTGAGAGTGGTATGTCAGGTACAGGAAGTCGGTATAGCTGGGGAGGTAGGTAGGGGAGGTTAACAGACAAGACAAACAAGACGCATACAGGGGTGGTGTATGACACATGTGGGGGGGTTACACAATTGACGGGGATGGATGTTTGGATATCTCGAGCCCATGAGCCCACAGATGGCAACAGTGGAACTGAGATCCCCACCCATGGGCAGTTGCCACTGTGCCTTCACTGCCCAGGACGGGGCTGTGCTGGGGGCTGTGTAGGCTGGGCAGCAGGCACGCCCGTGAGTTGTGACACCCATGCCTCAAGCTGGCATAGGGGCCCAAGCACAGCGTGCCGGATCTCCCTACGCACCACAGTCCGGACACTACGGAGGGTGAGTTGATGTTCTTCTCCGGCCACGCTTGCAGAGGTGGGATGAGCCCCATCCCCTGCAGTGTTTCCACCCGCAGGTGGCACAGGGCAACCGGAGGAGGGTCCGGCCTGGGCACTACTGCCAGGTGCACTCGCCAGCTGAGGTGGGAGAGGTGGGTCCGCTGGAACCCACCTTCCCTGTCGTCCTATGTTTTGCATTATTTTATGACAGTTTGGGTTAGTAACGTACAATACCATTCACAATTAGTTGTAACAGCATGCATTAGTATTCCCATTAACCAAACACCCATAAATTCAAGCCATTGAACGGCAAGCATAACACATGCATAATTTGAACAACAATACACAATCCAACAACATGCAGGGTTGATTGATGGCAACAGGCCATCAGGTTTGGATGTATGAACAGGGCACATGCATCAACGTACATGAAAATATGTATGAACCAACAGTACAAATATCCAGGGGTGTTAATTGTGAATGCACATACCCATTTCAAGTAGAATGGATTATTTGTGGTTATAGGGTAGGGTGAAGAAATATTTCATTAACAACTTTAAATACCTATACATATGCTGTACATTTCTACTAGCTGCAGATATATACACACTACAGGTCTGACTACAGTTTCCTATGTGACAACTTATTCAGGTTGGTGATAGGAATGTTACTGCTACATCAATATACATTTCATATTTATTCATACACATTCATATCTGGCTCTGTTCAGCTACATCATATTGCTACATTTGCCTTATATGGCTATAGACAACTGTGGATGTTTGGTATTTCATACAACCATACTATCTGCATATTGCAAACTGAGAGCAACATATCCAGATTTTGGGACACACATTCCAGCTTCAGTACTTTTTTCAGCACATGTTGCTGTTTGGTTCTGCCTGTCACATTAATTTCATTATGTACTGACTGCAGTATACTTTATTCAGGATTTATTACTACTTTATTGGTGGATTCATACCTCTTTCTCACACTCTCTCACTTGTTTTATTTTTACAATTCAGGATGGTACTTAATTCTAGGCTTTATTGACATGTTTTACTTTTAGTTATAACAATCCTTTCCAACACTCTCACTTGTGTCATGTTTCAGAATTTAAACAGGGACATATTTCACACACGTGTTTTACTCAGCTTCTGTAGCTGTACTTTTCAGCCTGCTGCAGGTTATGTACTATTATATTACAGGTGGGACATCTTTATTTCAGACTTGCTTCATTTTTATTTTTGGATTACAGGCTGCATCACACTTTTGTAATCAAGCAATACTTTCAAACTCTCTTACACTGTTACTTGCACATTTTATTAATAAGTGACTACACTGCACTCTTTTGCAAGCTGTCATACTTATATTTTTTTACAGTTACAGGGAGAGAATTACTGACCTGCCTGGTGGTGCAACCGCACCAGCCTATCGGCATAGGCTTGACGGTTCGCAGAACGGACACCTGCAGCTGCACTATAAATTAAGTAATATTGGAATACACATCTCCATAATATCAGCTAGGTTACTTTCTTACATAAATAATTACATGTAACTTACTCAGTAGTGGGGCATTGGGCATTTGCCGGGCCTCCTGGATCCAACGGTTCAGTTGGTCCTGCTTCCGTCTCTTCAGGTCCGCATGGTGGTGACGGACCTGTTCACCAGTCCGTGGTATTCCTGTGGCACTGGAGAGATCATGTGCCAACCGGTCCCACGCCTCAGCCCTATATGCTCCCCACAGGACCTGGCCCTGCATGAGTTAGGCCTCATGATCATGGACGAGGAGCCAAACCATATATTTGGACTCCTCAACGCCCCACCTCTGTGCTCGGAAGCAACTACCCTCTCCTACAACTGCCATCCTGACTGCAAGTCGGTTCCACAATCGGTTATGCTGTGTATTCCCAGCTATGGGGCTTATATAGGCCGTTTTTCCCACACTTATCTGTGATTGGCCAATTTGGAATTGTATCAGCTTCACAAAACCTGCTTTGTCATGCTCCTCTTTCCATTCATTCCTATATATATGCCATTACTGCATTTCTAAGAGCAACTGTCATGGCTTAGTGGTTCAGTGCTTTGACTATGGTGCATGGTATCCTGAATTCGAGCCTGGCCATTGCTTTTTATATTTTATGACTGTCTACACAGGCTAGGAGTTGTGTCTGTGTAAAGGCAGTTTTGATGCAGCTTGCTCAACGTTGCCCGTCGGTTAGATTGTTGGCGCGATGCGCAGCTCTGCGCAAACGGGGCACGCTGGCTTATGCACCGTTTGGCTATCAGCACGCATATTACTCTCATCTCAGCTACGGGCACACAGTTTCAGCGTGTTAAAATGCTGCTCAACCCTGGGCACTCATTTTACACCTGTTAAAACACTGCTCACCTACGGGCACTCATTTTACACCTGGTAAAACACTGCTCACCTACGGGCACTCATTTTACACCTGTTAAAACACTGCTCACCTACGGGCAGATATACTCAACTTGTTAGAGTGTAGCTCAGCTATGGGCACATCTGACATTTTTTTTATTTTTTATTATCTCACATTTCTTCAAAATACATGGCCCATTTCATTACATTTTGCATAAAATATAATTTTATATCTGTACATATATGTCAGGGAATTGTTTCGTGCTTATTTCACTAAAAATAAATATTGATGTTGTGGGGGTTCGAACCATGACTGCCTCCTCTTCAGGCAACGTCTCTATCGCTACGCTATTGCTTCTTGGCTTACTTTGCATATTTAGTTCTTATATGCTTTTCCACTGACTGCTAACTGTGGCTGAGCGCCGGGCACGCCCGCGCAAACGGGTGCACTCACGGGCAAACATCTTTACAACTTATAAAAAAAAAATATAAGATGTTCATTTATACATTTTATGTTCATAGTCTGTGGGGGCATGTGTTGTGTTGTGTTTATTCACATTTACACGGACTCTGTCGTGGGGGTTTACTTTTGGGACTTTTACTCTTCTGGGGGCATGTCCGTTTGCAGGGCTCGCCCTATGGACACGCCCCCTACTTTCTTACACGGACCGTGTTAGCCTTAGGTCTGATTCAGCATGCCCTCATGCATATGCATGGCATGCTGATGTCACACCGTTTAACTGCAGCCTCCGTGTAAGCCTTGTAACTCTTACACGGAGGCTTCGTGAATCCTTCCCTGTGTGTATGCAGTAAGCAGAAATCAGTAAAAACAGTTAAGGAAATCAAATGTTTAATGATTTATTTGAAAAGCATTAGAAATCATTTTTGTTCCCCAACCACATGGAGTTAACTAATGTAATTTAATTTATAAGAAAGATGGAATCCATGGACAGAGTTGCTATCGCTTTGAGAATATTGCAAGTTGAAAATAAATTGAAGCTATTGCAGTGTCTGTTGCCATGTACTAATGTCACAATTTTGTTGATGTTAATTTGTGTAGCATTTTGTGTGATCATGTCATAAGTCTACAATGCTTGTTGCTGTGCTTATGGACTAATAGTAATTAAACTGCATTAAACTTTAACTTTGAGTGGTGGTTGTTTGTTGGTTGAAGATATATTTATATAACAGACTCCAAGACTGCACAACAGTGGAGAAGGAGCAAGTTCCATTACTTCGTTTCAGCGCAATCTCATACAAAAAGTTGCCAGCAATGTTCACACATATGAGTGTTCACTTTTTTTACATCGCTAAAAAGCATTCACTCACATGAGTGTTTGATATTGTTTATTATAACCATATGTGTGTGTTTGCGTGTGTGCATGTATGCATGTATGTGTGTGTCTGTGTCTGTGTATGAGTTTCAGTAAGTAAAATCAGCTGCTCATCAGCTGAATGAATGAGAATGTAATGTCACTTAATTTTCCATTCATTAAAATTTGAAGATATCTGAAGAACAGAATATTAAACACATGTGGGTATGGTAATTATTGGTTTGTGAATTTAATGCTGAAACGTTAATGTATACCAAATGTTTTAGAATTAGAGGGTATTAGTGTTAGTGTATGAGCATGTAGATTAAGGGTAGAGCAAGGGCTAAGTAAAAGGATAGATTTAGGGCCAGATTCCAAAAAAAAAAAAGTTGCTCTCAGTGCAAATCTGCCCTGATTCTGAAAGAGTTGCTCTCAATGTAAGTGAATTATTTCCATGTAAGGCCATACCTCTCAACCTCTTAATGCAAGAAATCTGGACAAAGCATTACAAAATGAAGGAACAAAGGCCTAAAAATAGGGACAGATTTTAAATATTGCTCTTATAAACTTAGAAGGTTGCTAGAGTAACAGGGTTCATGTTAACATATATTTTCTGAAGGATCTGAAGTCTGAAACACAAATGTATGCCATTATTTAGTGACATCAGTCTTCAGATCATCCCAATGGTTTGCCAGAGAACCACAAATTTTATCAGGAATAGACAAATTGTTGTTGTGTCTTTCGGCTTTTCCCGGTTAGGGGTCGCAACAGCGGAACTCCAGTCCGCCAATGATTGGCAGTAGATTTTTACGTGCCGAGTTGCCGGCCCTGACAAACAACCTTCAATGAAGATACGCCCATTCACGCATGTCTCCACCCAAAAGACGCTCTAGCTGAGAATTGAACAGAACAACGTCTTACTTTGAGGCGACAATGCTACCGCAGTACCACCACCGCATCAGGAATAGACAAAACTATGAGGAAAAACTCTAGACATTCTGCAGAAATCTGAACAATTAAGAGATTATGGGCCTATCTATAAACAGGACCATATTCTAAAATGCCTGCTGTCAGCCTGCTCTGCATGTAAGTGGCCACTTCCACTGAAGGCAAGTCTTTTGGAATCAGTGCCTACGTTTTGTGCATGTGTGTTGATACATGTTTGTATGGCCACATGTCAATTGTAGTGGAAGTTTTAGAAAAAGCGGTTTCCTAAGTTAAGGTGCAGGGTTATGGTTAGGGTCCGGTTTAATGTGAGATTTAGCATGAATTAGTAAGGTGGTACATGAGGCCAGTTTACTTTTTTGAGTCTGAAAATTATGTTTATGTTTTTGACCTTAATATTCATTTGTTTAATTATTTTCTGCATTTTGATATGAGTGTCTGTTTGTATTTGTTTGTATGTGCTTGTCTTTATATATATATATATATATATATATATGTGTGTGTGTGTGTGTGTGTGTGTGTGTGTGTGTGTGTGTGTGTGTGTGTTATTGATATATTGAAATTTTAACATATTGTCTAGCAAGTAGTCAAACACAACTTGCCAGTCAAAAGCTGATTAGAAAAGAAAATCTAAAACATATTTTTTTTATATGGAAGCACACCCTTCTGTACCCCTACAACCTCTACTAATTATATATTCCAACTCTAAGATCACACTACAGTGAGGAAAGGCTAAATTCCCTAATCGCTGCGGTACCACATTATTGTACAAAAAAAGAAAAAAAACAGTACATGCAGTAAGCTGATTTCAGATCAGATATATAGGCTATATTTCTGGTCAGCAAGATCAATATGCAACCACTTATCATCAAGCCATATATTTAGATAGATAGATTGATAGATAGATTTATTTGTATCCAGTTTTAATTTAAATATTTGGTGGAGTTCAAGAAGGTACTGCAATGTGTACACCTCCATGTACACATCATGGTACCTTTCCCTGACCCTGCCACTGCCCTCACATGGTGTTGGCCTCAAGGCTGAACTGGATGCTAATGAGGCATTCTGGGGGAAAGGCATATGACATTTAGCTGCATGCCCTGTCCCTGGAACCTCTTCCAGGAAGGTGTCTGCAATTTATTCAGCAAATCACTCTGCTGTGTAGTTCAGCATTGCCATCTCCAAAACAATGTGGTATTGAGCATGGACAAAATGCCATGTTCACCTGCCTAACACAAACATGATGCTGGTGTTGGGAAATGACTAGACACTAGGGAGTACTAAAATGGCATAAATGGCATCAACAACAGTATGGGAATCTGAGGTGGAAGGGATGTTCTCGACACCATGGATTACTCATTAAAGTGCCATAATTGTGAGATGGTGTCAAATGCCTTTGCAGGGTTCAGATATGCACAGGGATCCAGGTTGGGGGATACTCTAAACACAAGGGAATACACTTTAAAGTACCGTAATGGCACCAGTGGTAGTACTGTCATTGGGGGTGGGAAGGATGCAATAAACTTGAGGGATTTTGCTCTTTTAATTGCCATGATGGTACCGACAGCAGTACAGGGAATGGGGAGATAGGGGTGCAATAAATATAAGGAAATATTCTTAAAGTTCTATAAATGCACCGATGGCAGTATGGAGAGCAATGGGATACACTAGATCATCAGAGAGAGAGAGATCATAAAAAGTGAAGTGCTGTTATGGCAACAAAATAATAATGGAGATAGGAAGCCTGCGGGATACACGAGACCAAAAGGGCCTACTAGATACATGCTGTAATGGCACCTCAACCACAGGAGAGTAGATAGGGAAGGAACAATGTAGGGAGTGTGATTTCTATGTGCATTTTTTTCATGTTTGTGTACTTGTATGTGTGAGAAAGTGCCCTGGGAGGGAATGCCACAGCCTACATGAACAGCAAGTCACTACCACAATGTGCAAGTCAGCCACAATCTTCTCATTGCAGTAGTTAATGTGATTCAGAAACTTGCAAATTAGCTGATAATGAGGTCTTACCTCATCGCAGCAAACATGTCTCTGAATCACAAATGTGTGTGTCATGGGATATAGACTTTCTTTCATGAATCATATGGCTCATGCCAAGCCCTTTAATGAATTCCCTGGAATATATATTTGTGTATATAATGTGAATCATTGCACTGCATGCTACTACATTTGGTCTTCATTTAATGTCATACTGTATTATGCCTCTGTATAATTGCATTCTTCTCAGTTGTATTTTTACCTTTTCTCCTGGCTGAGACTCCACCTGCTTAATAACTATCAGCACTTTCTCCTGGTTAACAAATTCAATAATTAAATAAATAAAAAATAAGCATATGTAAATCCACAAATATTTTGCACAAAACCATTTTCTTTATCACCATGTAGCACACCAAACACACACCACTCAGTTCATTTCTACTTTCTATTATAGAAAGTCCATGCATTTTTTTAAATCACTGCTTCTACTTTAAGTAGCATATGAAATGGTTGTCTTCTTATAGTTTATTACTATGCTATTGGTCTGTGATGATTTTAAGAAGCTTAGTCTGGCATTCCCAAGGTAATTATCTGCCATTATTATTACGTTTCCTCTAGGCATATGAACCAGTGATGCTAAACCAGGAGTGAATTTGTAGATTCCCATCCAGTCATCCAAATTACATTTGAACAGAGTAGGAAAATTAGTCTGTATACAGTAGTGGATATATGGTGATGAAAGGACAATTCCCAGATCTCTAAAATCTGGGATCAGTTTTAAAAGGGGGGTGTTCTCAATGTGATAGTTATATGGGGAGTAATGCTTGTCAAATAATAAGATTATACATTAGTTTGCATTTAGTTTTAGTCCATGCTTTTGACACCAATTATTTGTTAATAAGCCAGGATTTTGGACAAAAGGTGGTAATAAATGAGTGAGGGTAATTACCTACATCGTTACTCTTTTCTTCAACATTTTGACCTTGTCCCCAATTCTGGTTATTACCCCCATCCAAAAAACTGAGAATTGCTTTGAAATGTCCTGTGGCCCTCTTATTGATAACCTCATCGGCCAATTCGCAGAGCAAGCCATTAGGGTACACCCTCTTTTGAAACATCTGCACTAATAAATCTCACTCAGCTAAAAAATCAGTTTCAAAAGTGCACATACGTGCAGCCTTGACCATTTGGCCGCTCTTTTTTGGTATTGCGGATGTGCACTAGTATAGTGTAGTAGTGAGTTGGAGTATGTATCCTTATGATGGATTTTTGCTTTATAACATGCCTTAACTCTAGCCTTACTCAGTTCCACATCCAAAAATGGTATCACCTCATTATTAAATGCACACATGAAAGAATGAAAGAAAAGAGGCAGAATCATTGCAATACTTCACAGATTCATCAAACGCAACCTGATTTTCTTCAAATATCATAAATATGTCATCCAGGTATCTATTATAGTAAAATATCTGCCCCCTATATGGGTTAACATCACTATGGATAAATGCGTCCTCCCAATATGCCACTACCCGATTAGCTAAACTGGCTCCAACTGGTGAACCCATAGCGATGCCACTAGTTTGTAAGTAATGGACCCCATTGAATAAAAAGCAATTATTAGATAAAATAATGTCTGTACTAAGGCTATTTCAGACTGCAATGCTCCTCTCTTAGACAACAACAGGCTGACCCATTCGATTCTCACTTCACGAGGAATAACCATGTATAGATCCTTCACATCCACAGTAGCGAAGTGGAAATCTGCTTGATAGTCAAGCCTGTTGATGCTTTCAAGAAAAGTCCAGGAATCCTTACAAACATATGGTTCCTTTTCGACATATTTCTTCAGTATCCCATCTGTAAATTTGGCTAGGGGGTATGTTATAGAATTCTGCCCATCCACAATAGGACACAATGGGGGGTTGTCCAGATCTTTATGGATTTTGGGTTTCCCGAATATTACTGGGATTTTTGGGGCTGACATAGAAAAATAGCTACAAGTCGCTAGGTCAATACGATTCTTGATGAATAAATCATTGATGTATATTTTGATACGCCTATAGGCCTGATTGACTTAATTCAAAGACACCTGCTTATAGGTGTCTGTAGCCAACATCATATTCATTCTGTCGTTATAATCAAATGCAACGAAAAAGACCAAAGCTCCCCCCTTGTCTGCTTTCATCACTTGAACACCCCCATTTCTTACCTCTTCTAGCATATCCCACTCATCCTGAGTTATGTTAGATTTCACAGAGGTCTTACCAAATAGCCCTAAATTCCTCAAATCCAGTTCACATATTTTTTCAAATACATCTATAACTGGATGCAAGGGGGGGATTAAATATGTTTGGCACCCTAAATTCACCTGGAATATTGAAAGGACCATCAAAAGGTAAGCTGACATTTAGCTTACGAATGTACATTTTTAAATCAATAATGGTCCTACGTACATCCGTTTTCTGTGTTGGCACAAATGTGAGGCCCCTAGCTTGCAAGTCGGCTAATGCAGGTTTCACAAAAATGCCAAAATAATTAAATATTTTAAAGTCACCTTCTGTGTTCGTGACTAAGGTATAAACAGTTTGGTCGACCCCAAAATCAATATTACTTTCATCATGATTTGCAAATTATTAAGAGTAGCAGTTGTGGTTGCTGAGGTACGTGGGAAAAGATACTCTATTTGAACCATGCAATTACAATTTCCTGTAGCCTTCTTGGTGTATTGTACCAGACAAAGGGGTTTTAATACTTTATTTATTTTTCAACCCCTCTGGTCATCAATTTGTATTTCAAGCAAAAAAAGTAGAATCAAGCTGAATAACTAGGTATCTTACGGCATTCATCTTTTTCACAAGAAACGGAGTAATGTATTTAGCCTATACAAGATACACCATGCTTATCTGTTTAGTAAGGTAAACAATGGAGAATGTTTTCAGAACTGTGTTAACTGTGGCCATTTTCAAGAGGTTTAGAAAGATGCAGCTTGTGAGGAACATGCTGAAGATGTTACGGATGTGTGTTATTCATCTGGAAATGCAGTTAGCTGAAACACTTAGAAGACATGCTGCAAGTCATAACTACTGCTTTCATTACCATGCTTCAGAACTTTCTCCTAGTAGTTCCTATGTTTGCTTCTTAGTTAAAAACACAATGATGGTAGATTTTCTAAGTGCTTTGCTTCATTTCAATAAACACAATGCTCTGTGTTTTGAAAAGTTTTTTTTGCAGATATTGTATAAAGTAATAAAACAGACTCTCTCTTTCTCTCTGCTGTGGCAAACAGATGCTTACACTTGCCACAAGTTATATCACTGAGATTTTTAGGGTTCATCACTTCAGGGGAAAGGCATTTCTATGAGCCAGCTCTACATCTTCTGGTGACTGATGAGAAGTATTTTAATTAAAAGGGACCTATTATCCACAAATGTTTCCATGGCAATAATTGAATAACCAGGAATTTGGACACTACTATCGGTATTAATGAGCCAGGTGTTAGAGCAGCATAACAGGAGTTTGAATGGAGCCTCCATTTATTAGTATATTCTTTTTACCAGGTTTAAAACTTAATAGAGTTATAAAAAATTATAATAGACTAAAACAGATGGGTAATTCAAGTCAAATATGCATGGTAGCCATTCTATAGGCAGAAACATACAAAGAGCCTGTAACGGACTAATACTGAAAACTGCTTTGACTTTTATTACCCATCTGTTTTAGTCTAATTTTTTCTAGTTTTCCCGATCATTCTCTCGACATATATTCTGCCCTTCTATCTTGAACTTGTCTTCCTCTCTCTGTAACCACTTATTTTTAATAGTCCATAGCTTTATTTTCTGCCTTTCCCTTTTCCTGTTTCTTTAGACAGTACAAGATTGTCTTCTTCTAACTGCAGTAGCTGATAGATTATTTGTTTCTCACCACTCTTGCTCCTTTTAACTCTTTTACTTAGCTACATTTTCTTTCACCCAGTCATCCTTCTTTGATCACTTTTTCTCTATGAGCTCCATTGATTGTATCTGCTGTGACTTCATCTGAGCTTGATGCTTTCCCTGGCTTCATTTTACTTAGTTCTTATTTTTTATAGACATGTAAATAAGATGAATAGCAATGTGACAGTGTATGAAGCTGATGGCTATTTTAGTCTTATTGATGATCTCAGCAGATGGTGCCGTTTTCCTCTTGATGCCAAAGCTTGAATCCTAACAGCATATGGGCTTCAACTAGCTGTTTGGTTTTAATTCTTCTTTTTACTTCCTGCCAATTAAGAGGGCTTAGAATGCTGCAGCAAGGAGGTACTTAATGAAGACTAAAGGCATGGTGTGCAATGCTTGCATAGGAATTACTGACTTGTTGGAGTTCTTAAATATGAACTATTTGCTAATAGAATGGAAACATTTTGAGGTTATGGAATAATGAATGATGAAAATAACTTTGCTCAAGATTTTTCATCAGACATACTTTTATTTTGTATAGCCTTCCAAGTAGTTGGTTAAATTTGCAAGCTTCTGTTTTGAACTACTATAGAGAATACAGATTGTAATGAGTAATACAAGCAACATAGTTAATGTCTTTAACTACTTATATGATGTTCTTTCAGAAGCAGTTAGCTGCAGGGTAATAGGTTCTAGAATGATAACTGTGCTTGAGAAACACATTAACTTTAGTTTGTGATGAATTTTGCAGTAATCCTGAGATCCTGACTCAGAAATGAAAACTAGTTAATATTGCTTATAGGATTGGGTGACTCATTCTACATCAGGACCAGTCCTAATATGAATGGCATTTTATATACTGTTAGTGAATGATTTAAAATGATATAGCTTACCAGATGAGCACCTGAAAGCATAACTTCAAGTGGTTATAATGTTATAAAATGATGTAAGAATGATGCTTGGTCTTGATAAATGTACAAAGACAATATTTATCTTAGGAAACCTGCACCACCAAATAAATAGCAACTTCAAGACAGGAATGTGATCTTGAACAGGAGGCTGTGTATAAATATTCAGGAATAGAGGAAGGGTTGGAAATAAAACAGAAACAAATTGGAATGATGCTTAGTAAGGAATATTTCAAAAGATTAGGACTAATACTGGAAACTGCTTTGATTTCCTGGAATACAGTTCAAGGTATAAATCGATTTGCTGTTCCTTTTCTAACTTACAGCTTTGATGTGATTGACTGCCCTCCTAAAGCATTGGATCAGTTGGATAAGAAAACAAGAAAAATGTTCCATGCTTATCAAATAATTTATTAAAACCAGTTCTTGCCAAGATTTTATATATCACTTGGTCTAAAATAGGTATAGGGCTTGTCAAAATTGACTATATGTATAGTGCTGGAGTCCCGGCTGCAAGTATATTTATTGGCATCATCATATCCAAACATAGTGAATACTGTAAAGCATGTAGAAAAGAAGTCTAAAATGGCAGATTAGCTGAAGCATTTCAGAAAGAAGTGGGAATGGAAATAACACCAGAAGTAGCCAAAAATCAGACAGCAACAGAAAATACTAAAAAACAAAAGAAAGAATATAAAGAGAAGGGCCAGGAAAAAAGAAAAGAAAAATGCAAAGTCCAAAATTATAGTGACAAATATGCAGAACTCCTGGAACAACCACATGCTGAACAAAATATGACATTTGAAATGTGAATTTAAACCAAAAAATGAAAGGCAAACAATGGTATCTCAAAATACTGGACTGCATACATGTTGCTTTATAAAGTGTATAGAAAAAGTGGGAGATACAGGAAAATGCAGGTTCTGTAATACAGAACTGGAAAGAGTTACACATCTTGTTGCAGGCTGTGATATGCTCATGGAAGAGAGTCTGTATACTGAAAGGCACAACAATGAGGAAACACTGTTGTACTGGGGATTGTGCAAACACTACAACATACAAGTGGTTGAGAAACATTGTAAACATGAACTACAAATAATCACTAAAAATGAAGATGCTCTGATCACATGGCTTCATCCAAACCCATAGTTAAGAAAGTATAAGAAAGAAAAACAGATACAGCAGTCAAACAAAAAAGGACAAACTGCCATTAGTCATTCAAATAGTTACACCAAACAAGGATAGTGTCCTACATAATAAGAGATGAAAACTCATAAAATGCCAGGATTTGCAAGCAGTTATTAAAGCAATGTGGGATAAAGCAATCAAACAGTTCCAATAGTGATACAATCTACAGGGATAATAAAAATATTTTTAAAATGTACTTAAACATGCTACCAGTGCATTTATCTCCATATAAACTGCAGGGGGAGGTAGTTCTGGGTACAATGCTGAGTAGATCAATCATGGTGAACATTAAAGACTAAAGCAATACTAATCTTATGAACTCCAATCATGACCTGACTTAAGAATGGGATCCATTCCTGTCACAGTGTTAGAAATCCAAAACATTTGGAAAAAATTAAATCAGGGTAAAATCATCCACTCACTGAATTAATTTGGTTATTCCACTCTTTCTTTTACATGAACTTTGAGAAAATGGTAAATAGAAGTTGCTCTATTACCAAACCCCATAAATTGTTCTGACAGTTACAAAACTGTGCACCCTCTGAAGGTCTGCCTATCACATATGCAGCCACTACAGACACAGCTGTAATCCTGTCACATCTACAGGCCTAAACAAGCAACACAGTTGAAAAGCACTTGTCCAACACAGCTTATTCTTTGTGGATAGCCATATGTGTATACAGGAGTAGCAGGCTAACATGTAAATAACATGCATGACAATACAATTTGTCACACAGAGTTGTTTCTGTACTATGATATAGAGAAATACTGTCATGTACTACAGAATGCTTTACTTATGCCAAGCTTATATATGCATGTCATTACAAGCTGCTGACAAGAAAAAGCACAACTAGCATTAAATAACAATAAAAAGTACAGTAGACATATCCTCATACTGTGTACTTATACTTGCCTAATGCAGAACACGCTGAGACTCTATCTGTGGTAAGCCAAAATAAAGTATGATCTTCACATGAAACTGATACCTAATAAACCATGGCAGCTTATTTTCATTAGAATAATTTGTAACATACTTGCTGAGCCAGATGAAATGCCACCTTCTTTTTCATTGTGTGACACTGCCAAGTGTTGTCTGATTTTGTTTATGAAAGCCATTATGTGAGATGGTCACATTGCTGTTTACTCCCCTTCCTATGTGCTTGCAAGTTAGTCACTTGTTTTGTTAACACAGTTTTTTGGGAATACTACTGTGTATCAGGTAGTCCCATGTTGGTACGTAAGATGTTGCTTTTTTTACAATCGTTTTCCCATATTGGTGACTGTCAGAATGCAAGAGCTAATGTTGTATGTATTATAGATCATCACAATAATGTGCAACTCAGAGAGAGGGAAGATGGAGAGTCAATGATTTTTTTTCTTTAATGTTCACTTTCTTAAGAGTTTCTGAGACTTTGAAGGTTCTATATGTAGTCATCTGGGCTATGGGAGAACCACATATTCAGGGGTGCAAGGGGTGTAGCATGCAGCATCCAGGCATAAACAGTTGTAATATGATGTTTTGTAGGAGGTTTAAAATGTGTTTCTTCAGCTAGTGATTTTATTATGAACATTTTGATTCTCAAGAGAATGACAACTGATATAGACCTAACATTTTTTATCAGATATAGATACAAATGATGCTGTCAGATTCTTGCTTTTATTTGATTTTGGCATACTAGCTGAGAAGTGTGCAGATCAAAGAGAAGATAATGTTTGCGGGACTTCTTGGATTCACAACATTCAGCTGTGAAACTATCAACAGAACTGCATAATTTCAAGTTAGAATACAGGGCAAACTAAATATACCCTTGGATTCATTAATGCCTACACTATGTGTACACTAAGTGTACATTGCTCTGAGTGAACAGACAACCCAAGCATAACTCATATCTTCTTCTTCCTAATTTTAGCTTTCCTACTGATTTTTTTGCAGCTTTAAATACTGAGGGGGGATTTGTAAAGGTTGCCACAAAGTGTAGACTGCATGTACACTTAGTATAATCTTTCTGAGTGACTACAAAGCACAAAGATATGGTAGGGGTGTTCTTGAATACAGACTGTGTACTCAGTGCACACTTAGTGTAGGTGTTATTGAAGATGATCTAAGTTAAACTGATGATTTTCATCAGCAGCTGTGAATTCTGCATCATAACTCCAAATCTCAAAAACCATACAGTATTACTGTATAACTGATTAAAGATCATTTGGACAATGACTAAAGGCTTAATAATTAGAAAATCAGATTAAGCATTTTAACACTTGCTTATCTGATTTTTCAAGATATTGTGAGTTTTTTGACGGTGATGATATAAGTGGAAAAAAAAAATTCTGTCACAACCTGGTTGACTTCTTTGAAACAGTCACCAAGGCCATTGACGAAGGGAAGGTGGTCCACACAGCCTATCTGGACCTCGCAAAAGCCTTCGATACAATACCCCACTCAGGCATTATAGATAAGCTCACCAGCTTAAATATAAACCCCTATGTCACTAGATGGGTTGCAAACTGGCTCAAGGACAGAACCCACATGGTTAGAATTGCTGGAGCCATGTCAGACTCCAAACCAGTTACAAGTGGCGTCCCACAAGGCTCAGTCCTGGGACCTCTCTTGTTTGGTATATATTTTTCGGAGGTACAGGCCAACACGGAAGGACTGTGGCTGACCAAGTTCGCAGATGACTGAAAACTGGGCGCCATAATCGACTCTCCAGCCGACACAAGCATCCTCCAAAAGGCCTCATAGAAACAGACAACTGGTGCCAGAGCCATGGCCTCAAGCTAAACGCCAAAAAGTGTATAGTCATCCCCTTTGGCAAAAACAAAGTGCCCACAAATTACCACATAGGTGGTAATCCATTAAGTACAGAAGAAGTCATTAGGGACCTGGGGACCCAAGTTGATAGCAATCTCTCATTTGACAACCACGTGGCCAAAGTGGTTAGAAAAACATTTTATATAGCCCACCTAATCATGAAGGGATTCACATCTAGATTAGGAGAGGTCATCGTGCCTCTTTATTCATCCCTCATCAGGCCCATAATCGAGTACAATGCCCCTTTTGGGATGTACCTTACCAAACACCTGCAGCAACTGGAAAGACCCCAAAAGTACCTCACCAAGAGGATCAAAGGGCTCAAACAGATGCCATATGCTGCCCGGTTTAAAGAAACTCCAGCTCTACTCAGTGGCATACCGCCTGCTCAGAGGTGACCTGTGCCTGACGTATAAGGCCATGTCCAACCCGGAATTAAGGGACATGCTGCACCTCAAAAATCCAAATCCCATCGAGCTACACGCTCGAGAGACTTGAACCTCAGCACTGAAATAAATAGGACATGCTGGAGGGACAGATTCATAACCCAGAGGCTCCCTTCACTATGGAATAAAATCCCAGTCCAGGTTAGGCAGAGTCCCTCATTGACTCTCTTCAAGAGGAATCTTGATGAGTGGATGGGAGATCATAGGTTTACCCCGGGTATCACTTCTGTGTCACTGTTAGACAGAGGCACAGTATACTAACCTCAAAAAAGGGCATAGCAAAATTAATTTAAAATGGGTGGCGAAAGCCAAACATACTCTGGCTAGGCTTATAAATGCCCTAGGGCAGATAGCCTAGTATGAACCTATGAACCTATGAACCTATGAACATAATGCATATGCATAGAGTGATCATCTGTAACCTGCATAATTTATTGCATTCAAATGACCCTACTCTGGTACAATGGTTGGCTCATTTTGCAAATACTTTTAACATTAAGCACACAACATGATATTTTCTTTATTCTCTGTGAGTAAGACATTGACCTTCAAGAAAATTAGGTTTAGCTTTAGGATGTTAGGACATGTTACGAAAGACTGTATACTACTTCAGATCTTCTTGATAAAAGTGTGGTTCTGTCTTTCTTTTTTAATACAATATGACAAATGCCTGCTAATCTCAGCCATTAAGTCTGAAAGAGCTTCATATGGCTATTAAGGCAATGAAATTTGGGAAGGATGTAAGAACAGCTAGATTCTCTCCCAACCTTTTTGAAAACTCAATGGAGACAGTATTTCCTTACTTGTTGAGTATTAAAAAAAAGAATATGATGAGTGATGAACCCATTAAACCATGACAACATTACAACAACACAAAAGCCTTCTGTTTTACAGATTCTTAAGACTGATCACCCTACTCAGTATTGGTCAGTAAACTCTATTATACATATCTCATCTAGAAAGTCACATCATCTTCTTTAACATAGCCAGACAGCCAGACAAATGTGGTTTTCTCTGAGTCAGAAAGACTGCCAGCTGTAAATTATATATTCTCCTGAAGCAGTGTTAAATTATATGTATTGCCCTGATGGTGTTATTAGCTCTAAGAATAAAAGTTTCATATCCCTAGGAGATTGTAACCAGGAAGTAAGACACATGACCATTGAATGGTGGCAATATTTCTAAATAAGGGACATATAATTTGATGTCTGCCTAACTTTCATTGGTAGCATTTTTCAACTGTTTTGGAGAAACTAAATGCAAACCTAAAAGTTCTTTATCCAAATTGTGCACCATTTTACCATCTATAAACTCCAAGACCTTTAGACACATCAAATGTAAATGAACAGTTTTTGAGTTAAGACTTGTTACATGATCTGGCAATGCAGCAGGTTTGGATCAGTGCATTAAGAGGGTTTATTTTTTGGTAAAATTCATCATCACGGTTAAGGTAAAACAGAAGCTAAAAGAATTGTTGGAAGTGTCAACAACCACTGAGTAACTACTGAGACATGCTATGGTTATGTCCAATAGTCAGACTATATGGCCTTGAGCACATTCTGCTGCTAAGTTTTGTGTAGGATGCCCTACTCCAAATGATCATCTTTTTGGGCTTTGGAAATTTGTGAGAGAAAATATGAACCTAGACAAGGTGGTAATTGAATAGCTGAGGAAAGTATCATTAATGGCTTCAGTTATTATTTTCAAGTTCTAAAAAACAATATCCAGGGATACTACCAATACGTTTGCACCCGTATGTTGTAAGATTTAAGGAAGTGCTGAGACCCTCAAGCAATGTAGAGGGAATGGTAATGCATTTTCCTATTTTGCTGAGACAGTGAATTATGATATAGTATATCTATAGTATCATTTATCTTTTTCAAAAAGTATGTTTATTTGACTACAGATGTAAATATTTTAAATACCTCACGTGTTGTGTTACTTAGTTATACTGCTTGTTAAATGTACTTTTTGCTATGATTGGGAAAGCTTACCAAAGAGTGAGGTGAAAAAAATTGGTGTTACATTTTGAACCATTTTATCTGTTTGAAGTGTTTTTTTTTTCCTGTTTGAGTGGAAGACCACTCGCAGTCTCATTCTGTGTGGCTATGCCCCTTATGTCTGCATTATTTAATTATTCTCACTCTGATACTATAATCCTCATAAATAAGTGCAACACTAATTGTATCTAAAATAAGAATGGCATTTATGACACACATGCCCAAGGCTGTGAGGTCTCAGAGAGGGAATAATTAAGTTGTATGAGTGTGCTAGAAACAACCTATCCAGAAAATAGTGAAGTAGGCATAATTTCTCCATGTAAAAGTGTTAACCCATGGTTTTGTGTTAAAATTGTCATACATCATTAATGTGTACGTTATGCTTGTGATCAGTAGGTAACTGTAGGGAATACCTATCTATATATCAAAGTATACATTTATATATCAATATCTTTATCTTTCTATACATGTTGTCCTTACTGCGATTTTTGTGGGAGTTTCACGATCTGATTCAGCCAAAGACACAGAAAGTGTAACTGATCCAGTAGGGTAATGCACTATAACGTTTGGGACATTTGAGCACTCTGATTGATAAACAAGTAGCTCCAGTCTTATAGGTTCATAGGTTCTTTATTGTCAGTCTGATGATTTCCCAGCAAGAAATGAGAAGTTATTACTTCCAAGAGTGTCCATTCTACTAGCTTTCTCAAGGTTAGTGAATGAAAAAAAGATGAATAGTGCTGACCTGAGGAGCAAAGGAAAAATTCTGTATTTCTATTCTGCAATATCTATAGTGAATTAAGTCCACTTTGTTTGGCAATGAGAACTACTCAAATATTTTCATAGCTGGCATATGAGTTAAATAAAAAGTTTTAAATTATTTCATTAACTACAGCAAAAGAATATAAAACGTTATATTTATTAATAATGTCATTCATGCATTCAAAATACATCTGTTTCCTGGCAACTTCTTTTAGGTTTATATTCTGAGTTTCACATTATTCAGGTATTGTAAAGTGTGAAACCATGCATGTTTAGTATTTGAACTTCACAATACTTAATGTTACCATGATTCAATGGTTATAATGCTTGTCTGAAGTAGGTGTTACTCAGCATTTTCTTCCTACTGGCTTGTGTATTACATACCCTGGGGTTTTCCCCCTGTATCACACATGTCATTTTTGACCAAGTCATTGCATAGCTCCCAGCCTAATTAGATGTTACGGCTTAATATTACCATGTATGTCTGCACCTATCCATGCACCCATCCACCAGTGGGTAACACATACATGTATTCATGTATATATATATACGTGTGTGTGTGTGTGTGTGTGTGTGTGTGTGTGTGTGTGTGTGTGTGTGTACACACACACACACACACACACACACACTGAAATGTGTATTACTATGCAGTATGGCATGGTATTAACATAAGTAGTTCAGTAGCATATTTCTTGAGTTTGACTGATAATATCACAATCTGGCTTACCAAAACCCAATTTAATGGTAAAAGAATACCACCATTTTGGCTGACCACAACAGGCACTAGTAAAAAAAAACATTGTTGTACAGCATTGTTACAGGAAGGGCTACACAGTCCTCCATCCCTGTTGTGTGGGCATTCTGCATTCACAATTCTGAGCTCCAAATGTACTCCCTGAAAAATCAGTAGAAGTAAATCTACTGTCCATTAAATATACTGTGATAGTATACCACATTTCAGTATGATTGTTATAGTAGACAATATGCAGTACAAGTAACATCAGTAAGCCAAATAATTTGGATCAGTAAGACAAGCTATGCCTTAATTCTATACATAGACAGACAGATATTTATAAAATCATAAAAGCATACATGTCTTTATCCTTTAATCACCCCAAATTAAAGTTTAGTTGAAGGCTGCCTTTTTACTATAAAACTTGCAAAAACAAGTTCAAATCCATCCAAGTAAACTAATCAAAATAAACTAGGCAGCATTCTACCATCTTCAAGGATGATGCCACAATACCAATAGAAAAGGATCAATTTTAACAATTGGTTTAGCTAGTAATGTCATTCCAAAGTGGTCCAATACTTGTCAGCCTAGGAGGGCATGGTTGATAGGCCACTCTGTATTGCCAGGGATGGTCTTCACCTGCCACCTCTACATTTTCGGATATTGGCCAAAACATTATTCACCACTATAGTGTCTTTTTTAGACATTGCCAGAGAGACAAACCTTCCAACATAACAAAAGCTACTCAGGACACACAAAAGGTGTTACTGCTAAATGCTAGGATCCTCAACACAGAACCACACTTCTTGGAAGCCCTCCTTATCCTAATGAATGCTGACATTTGTGCAGTTACTGAAACATGGTTAAAAGACATGGAAATCATTCCAGTGGTGCATGACTATAATGCCTTTCATACATTCCAACCACCCAATGAACATAAAAGAGCTAAAGGTGGAGGTGTATCTATCTACACAAAGCATAAGCACACCTCAAGGCTGGTCAGATAATATGACATGCTTGAACTACTCCATGTCCAACTAACCATGAGAAAAATCCATTAAGATAGGAGAACACAGATCACAGACTGAGCACAGTGGCAAGGCTAATGACTTGATGGTTTAAATATGGCTCTAGGTGATTCTGTCGTGTTAATGAAGTCTCCAAATGGGAATGGATATTTGCAGGTGATAAGTGGATTGATGACATGTCCTACTCCGACCTAAATAAGGGAACCATTCTAATGGTGGGAGTGTATGTGCCCCTATTGTCCAGTGTGTGCCTAGCAGCCCTAAGTTAGAAAGCTTCTGGCTGGTGTCCAGTTGCCAAGCCTAGATTACCTGGGATAGCTCTGTTGAGCAAAAGCTGGACATAAACCAATTTAACCTGACAGAAATGAACTAAGAATTGTTGTGCTCAATGTAGGTTCAGTGACAGGATGGAGCTTGAAAGTAGATGACATGATGGTACAGAGAGGGCTGGGCATCCAATATATCCAAGACACAGGATGGCTTGGGATCCAAAGTCTACTACTCAGGAGGAGGACAGGCTAGAAATAGTGTGGGAATTGTATTGAGAGAGAGAGGCTTCAGAAAGCAGTGAGGGAGGCCATCAAAATTATGATAGAACAGTATTCATCATCTCAGCCTATGCCCCACAGCAGAGTTGTGATAGTGAGGAAAAGAGTACATTCAGACAGCAGGTGCAGGACCGACCAGATAAAGCAGGACAACATGAATTAGTGTTAATAATGGGTGACTTGAATGCACATATGTAGATGGTTTCACTTCATAATACTGAAATATCAAAACACTGAAAATGAGAAAACTTCATAATATGGAAACTCAAAATCCTGTAACTCAAAATCCTGAAAACTCAGAATTCTGAATGTCAAAATACTGAAAACAGATAAGATACATATATTGACTGTTAGCAACAAAAAACCAATTACATTCCTTCAAATATAAGAAGGGGGCAAGCCCCCATGCACCTTCCATGTGGGGGGCTGCGACCCCCACACCCCCTGCTACTTAAATATATCAACTACAAGATTGCACTTAGTGTAGTGAAGTGCAATCTTGGAGTTGATATATTTAAGTAACAGGTGTAGAATGCAGCCCCATAAAGGGGCTGCTTACACTTGTGGAAGGTAATATGATGCATCTTGTTTAAACTCAGTATATGTATGCTGTGTGTTTTCAGTATTTTGAGTTTCAGGATTTTGGTTTCAGTGTTGTGAGTTTCAGTATTGTGATATTTCAGTATTATGAAGTGAAACCATCTAGACAGACAGAAGAGGATATGAGGGCTGCTTGGATCCACATGGGTGGGGCAACAGGAATAAAGAAGGAGAGGCCATTCTAGACTTCTGTCTGGTAAATGGCCTGATAGTGGCCGACACGTCTCAGAAAGAGAGACAGTTACAAGATTACATGCCATATAAGAGTGGCCACCACACAACTCAGGTAGACTTACTCCAGGACACTGGGAGTAGAATCAGTGATTGCAGTCATTCCAATGAAACAGTCAGCCTAGTGTATAAACCACTGGTGGCCACAATCAGCTGCAAGCAGTGGTCAGAGAAGATTCTAAGGTCAACAGAGAGCAGGCTGAAGAACTGGAAGTTGGCTAGAGCGAAAGTACAACCACTCAAGAAATTACTCATGGCTGTGGCACTTCAAGAACAGAAAGAAATAGGTGGAGTTGATGAAGAATGGCAGCTCCTCAAAATAAGATGTATGAATTCTACAGAACAGATATGTTGATGAGCCAGGTATGGAAATAAGGTACATAAGGAAAGCTGCTGGAATGCAGAAGTCCAGGGAGTCATCAAAAGAAAAAAGGAGTGCAGGAAAAAAATGGAAGATAGAAAACACTGACCAAGCTAGTAAGGAACACTGATTGGCAAATACAGAAGCTAAGAAAGAGTTGCAACAGCAAAGAATAGGGCAATGGAGGCACTATACAGCTTCTTGAAAGTGACTCAGTAGGTGGCACAAAGAAACTATATCAGGTTGCAAGACAAAGACAGATAGATAAAGAAGATCATTATACACCCTTCCTAAGGCATGCCAGCAACAACATGCTCGCCAGTCCAGCAGCTTCTGAATGAAGGAAACCCCACAGAAGCTGTTCTGCCCCAGACACAGTCTATGATAACAGAAGAGGAGGAGCCCACCCAGAAGAAGTAAGAATAACTCTTAAGGAAAATGAAGTCAGGGAAAGTAACAGGTTCAGATGAGGTCACAGTAGATATGATAAAGATGCTGGGTGAGATAGGAAAGAAATGGCTCTTGAGGGTAACCATAACAGTATGAAGAGAAAGGAGTATCCCAGATGACTGGAGAATAAGCATACTCATGCCAGTGTACAAGAACAAAGGTGACATCCACAACTGTGGGCAGTACAGAGGCATCAAACCCCTGTCACATTACATGCACTGTAGTAGAAAGTAAGATAGGAAATGAGCAATTTGGATTCAGATCAGGATGCAGCACAACTGACCTAATGTTTGCAGTGAGACAGATACTTGAGAAGAAGCTAGAGGTAAGGAAAAAGTCCAGCTGGGCATTCCTATATGCGAAGAAAGCACCTGACAAGGTCCTGAGAAGATTATTTGAGCAGACCTGCAGTGGCTCAAAGTCCCAGAAACATTGGTAGAATTAATTCAGACTATGTAAAAGGACCCAATGACTCAAGTACGGACAGTGCTCGGTCTCACAGAGGGGTTCCCAGTGGTAGTAGTAGTGCACCAGGGTTTAGCTCTGAGCCCACTGATGTTCATACTGGGGTTGGACTACATTAGCAAACAGGTTGAAAGGGACAGGTCAACAAAGTTGCTATATGTAGATGATACGGCATTACAGAGAGACTGAGCAAGAACTTTAGCAAAAGATAGGGGAATGGAATGCAAAACTGAAGGAACTGAACCTTCTATTTATGGGTTAAAAATAAAACATCTCGAAGCTTTACTGTAAAAGCTCACCCAGACTCTGCCACAACTTGCTGTGAGGGAAAGGTTAGTTTGCTTTTGTTTTCTTGTATTTTGTATTACTTTATTACCTTCTTCTATTTTGTCTCTTGTGAGTCACACAGAAGTGTGTTCCGACCTTCCCACTCCTGTGTTGTTGTGTTCTTAAACTCAACTGTCTTTCTAGCTGCCTGCCCTTTATGCTAATTTGACCACATCTCTCCTTCCTTCTCCAATTTCATTGGCTGTTATGAGTAAGTACAAAATTATCATATTATGAAATCACTCCCCTTCAGCTATTTAAATGTATTGACCATCCCACTGTACTCCATAGAACCAGAATACAAACTGCCCAAACCTTTCAATCTATCTTGCTTTTTTAAAATAAGTCGCTCTCCACTTAAACAGTTAAAGCTTAAGTTACCCCCCTTCATATCTAACTGCTTAGTGCACATTGCAGTGTTAGAGTATTAATCATTTTTTCCATCGCTTTAAAATCTGCAAAATTTAAAATCTGCTTATATGATGTTATACCATTTATTTTAATCATTACTTGGAGCTTTTCTCCTGGGCCTCTACTGAAAATGGATCTCTGATCCAGTGGACTTTCCCTGGTTACCAAATGTAAATAAATAAAAAAATAATCTATTGCAAGACCACCAATTATTAGAGAGCCCACATTCTACCTCTCAGTAGTCATATTGGGATTAGTGCTTCTGTTTTCCCTGGTGAGAGAAGGAGCACAGAGACATTATTTCCTGGAGACTGCTGATCACTGGAAAGCCTAATGATTGCTTCATAGGGTAGAGATTGGAATTTGTGCTTATATTCTACTCCTGGTGAGAGAAGGAGCAGAATGCATTGATTCTTGTCTGTTTCTGGTTGTTCTTGATGTTCCTAATAGGGTTGCCACCTTTTCAGCGGGCCAAAGTGGGACATGGGGGTGTGGCCAATATGACACTGGCCACACCCTCTACCATGACATCACCACAGGAGCGGTGAAGGAGATGCTGTTATGAGTATGATGGATGGCTGCTGGAGTGGCTAGCTAGCTGGCTAGCTGGCTGCTGAAGTGGCTGGTTGGCTGGCTGCTGAAGTGGCTAGCTGGCCGGCTGCTGGAGTGGCTAGCTGACTGGCTTGCCAGTTGCTGGAGTGGCTAGCTGGTTGGTGGGAGTAGCAGCTGGATGGATGAATGACTGGATGGATGGCTGGCTGGATGAATGGATAGATGGCTGGATGAATGGATAGATGGATGGATGGATGGATGGATGGATGGATGGATGGATGGATGGATGGATGGATGGATGGACGGCTGACTGACTGCATGAATGGATATCTGGCTGGTTGGAAGAATGGCTGGCTGGCTGAATGGATGGGTGGCTGACTGGTTGGCTGCATGAATGGTTGGCTGGTTGAATGAATGGATGGCTGGCTGGTTGAATGAATAGATGGCTGGCTGGTTGACTGAATGGGTGGCTGGCTCGTTGAATGAATGGATGGCTGGCTGGTTGAATGAATGGATGGATGGGTAGCTGGATGAATAGATGGATGGCTGGCTGGCTGGCTGGTTGGAAGAATGGATGGATGGCTGTATGAATGGATGGATGGCTGACTGACTGGCTTGTTAGAAAAAAAAAATCTCGTTTTTTTTTTTTTTTTTTTTTTTTTTAGTGACTGTAGAGGCGCTTAAAACAAAGCGCTCCTACAGCTGCGATCTTTGCAGGGCTCTTCCTCCCCCAGTCCCCACCCCTTTCATGAATTGCAGCCAATTGCTGCATGAATTACAGCACCCAGACCTAACAGGCAGCAGCTTTGCCTGCAGGTCCGGGTTGGTGACGTAACTGAATTGCCATGGAAAAGCCGGAAGTAATTGCGGCTTTTCCACAGCAATTCAGTGCAATTGAAAAGCGGGACTTTTCAAGTCTCACTACTTTCCACAGCGGGCAACAGGATGAGGCAGCTCAACCCGTGAGTGTCCCACTGACAACAGGATGGGTGGCAACCTTAGTTTCTAATTGGTCTGGTTTCTATTCAAGGCATTTACATGGAAAAGGCTGCAACAAGCCTACAGACTCTTGCATCATCTGGGACAAGACTGTAGATTACCAAACAGGCTGTGGCCTGCTTCTTATCTTTGGAATGGTGCTAATGTTTTGCTTCTGGTGAGAGAAGAAGCAAAGGAGCATTGTATTCCAGTAAACTGAAGCTTTGGTGATACTAGCACTAATAGCAGCCAGGCAGTAGCCATTCACATGACTCCTCTCGTTTCATCATTCTTGACAAGTTAATTCTTTGTTTCAGTAAGTACTGCTTGATTTGTTTCTAACTTCAGAATATCTGCCTAAATACTTCATCCTTAAATTATTTTCACAAGTCTACTTACTAGTTTCCCCTCAAGTGTTTGGCAGTGCCCTGTATAGACACAGGCACCTTGAGTGAATTTTGTTCTGTAAAAGCATGACCAAAATTTCACCAAGTAGTGAGGAAATCATTCTATCTTGTGCAACTCTTAAACAAAGGTATGGCATCTAGGTCCAAGGAAGTCATTGCTCCTCATTGTTTCACTGTATTTGACATTCGTGAGACCTGTCATTGAGTACAATGCCCTCTTTTGTATGTACCTATCCAGGCATATCTGACAATTGAAATGTCCACAGAGGTTCCTCACTAAAAGAATACAGGGCATAACTAAAATGTCCAATGTCTTATCCCTGTATTCTTTCTCCTACAGGCTTTTTAGGGGGAGATCTATACCTATCATACAGGACATTGTCAGATCCCACTCTGATGGACATCCTGCATATCCTCAAAAGAAACAGCACCAAAATTACCCATTCTAAAGACTTAAAACTTACCTGTGATATAAATAGGACCTGCTGGAGAGACAGGCTATGTATCCCAGAAACTACTCTGTCTCTGGAACAGGCTCCCCATCCATGTGGATCAGAGTTCCTCCCTAAACCAATTCAGGTATAACTTGAACAATTCGATTAGGAACAGGAAATGCATCCCTGGCCTTGGAAATTATGTCTCTAATGGACACAGGCAATCTGTAAATTATTCATTGCCTAGGCCCCTGTTTGTAAATCCTTCATCTCCCAAGCCCCTGCTTACATTTAGCAAGGCTACTAAACTTGTCAGAGATTTGGGATGTATGGCTAGGCTTATAAAGGCCCTTGTGGTCATTACCCTATTAAACACCTATGAACCTAGGAACTTATGAAACTAAGTACAGATAAAACAGTGGCAATGAAAGCAAACTGGGGAAATAAGAAGCACTTGAGACCTGAGATAGAAGCGAATATAGTGGAACACTTTAACAGCTGCAGATATCTGGGGTGGCTGAGGAGAAAGGAAGTCTGAATGAAGAGGTCAAAGCTAGAATTAGAGGGCCTTCAGCCAACTGGCATAGAGTCTCAGGTCTAGTGAAAGACATAAGAATGCGAAGAAGCTGAAAAGGAAGGTGTACAAGACAGCTGTGTGACCAGTACTACTGTATGGTACAGAAACCTTGACAGTAAGGTAGAACAGATGAGGAAGCTAGAGGTGATGGAAATGAAGTGCCTGACAAGGGTGGTAGGATGCACACCATGGGACAGATGAAGAAATGAAGACATAAGAGCAAAAGGACACATGCAGAAAAGCAGAAGTCAATCTGTTAAAGAAGATTTGGGATAGACAGAAAAAGGTAAAAGGAAATGAGGATGTCCAAAAAAGAGATGGATAGATTGTGTGACAGAAGATCTGTGGCAGTCACGCAGAAGTGTCGAAGAAGGCAGGAGTATGGCATTGAATCGAGAGAGATGGCAGCAGTTAACATGACACCCCGGCCCCATGTAGGAAAATGGGAAAAAAGGGGTTGATGATGATGATTCTTGCTATCTACAGGTCCCCCACCATGAACCAGGAAACCCATACATTATACCTAATGTTACTAAAATCACTCACCATCCAGCCCATTGCCATACTCATGGGTGATTCTAACTACCTCTCCATTAACTGGAAGGCATATATGACCACTAACATACAGGTCCAAAGATTTCTTGACTTTATAAATTTAAATGCCTTAGAGCAGCCGGCCTGCAGTCCAACTAGGGGAACAAATGTCCTAGATCTAGTACTCACCAATATGGGAGAGTGCTGCAATGCCCCCCCCCCCCCGTGTCATGTTCTTGCTATTAACATCAGATCATAAATTGGTCTCCCTTGAAATAAAGGTAAAACTACCCCCCCCCCCACTTAACCTCCAAAATGTTAAGAACTTTTCAAAGGTAAATTATTTCCTATTAAGGGATGGCATAGCTATTTCCAAATGCCCACAAATCCAGAAAACACAGAAACATATGCCAAGGCATACAAAAAAGCCCCGTATGACCATATAAGCAATTTCATAAAAATGGCAGTACCAGACCAACATAAATAAAGGCCAAACAACAAAAGTAAGACACCCTGGTGGACCCCTAGCATTAACAGGTTATACAACAAAAAAAATAAAATCCTGTCAGGAAGTAAAAGAGAATGTGCACAACAGAGAAATTAGTCCCTTAGTAGCCTAAATAAGTGAATCAGGGTAATAGTCAAGTCTATGAAAACAGACATTAAGGTAAAAATAGCTTCCAAAGCTAAGGATAATCATAAGACATTTTTCAGTTATGTCTGCAATCTTAAGGGCAACACCCAACAATGTGCAGAATTAGTAGTAGATGGCATCACCTATACTCATTGGGAAAATATAGCAGATCTGTAGGCCAACAAATTCATCTCAAATTTCACTTCCCCATCACCCCCAGTTATCCCCCAAAAAATAAGGGTCTGTATTACGAATGCTCTTTCATCGATCCAATAAGGTCAAAACCACTAAAAAGCGAAGACACGGAACAGGATTTTTTTCCCCAGGGAAAAAAATCGCTGCTCCATAAAAAATAAAAAAAATAAAAGTTTAAACACAAAATTAACTGGGGGGCTTTGCCCCCCCACACACCCCACCCCAACTTAAATATACCAACTCTGAGATTGCACCATAGTGGAGGAAATGGCAAAGTCCCAAAGACGGACCATCGATTTTTTTTCCATGGGGAAAAAAAATCGATGGTCCGTGTCTTCACTCTTTAGTGGTTTTGACCTTGTCAGTTCAATGAAAGAGCGTTCACTCTTTTCATCATTTGACGAGGTAATATAGAACGAAAAATAATACCCTCCACTACTCCACAGCCAATTACCACCAAAGAATGGGTTGCTACTGCACTCTCTAAAGCAAAAAACATAACTTCAATGGGGCTTGACAATGTACCAAGTTGCCTCTTAAATAGCTTAAATCAGGATTTATCAGGCCATTAGGATATGTATTTAACCACAGCCTCTGGACTGGCTTTGTCTCGAGAGAGTGGAGGACAGCAACAGTCATCCCTCTACATGCAGGGTGACCATCTACTGACCCAGGAAATTACAGACCCATACGTTTGACTTGTCTTATATGTAAGGCTATGGAAAGAATAATCATGGACCTGATAAATAATGACATAGGAATCCTTCAAACACTGGCCCTGACCCAATTTGGCTTTGTCAAGGGAAGGTCATGCCTACTAAAGCTGGTGGACTTCTTTGAGAAAATCACTAATGCAATGGATGAGAGTAAAAAAGTATATGCAGCATACCTCGACCTGGCCAAGGCATTTGACACAGTTCTCCACTCAGGTATTATAAATAAACTCACAGAAATGGGTATAAATCCCTATGTCATCAGATGGCTACCCAACTGGCTCACAGGCAGGATACATGTGGTTAAAGTGTACGAATCCAGATCAAACAAAAGGCCACTTAATGGCGGTGTCTAAAAGGCTCAGTACTGGGACCACTCCTGTCTGAATAATAGGTAAATGTGAAAGGCCTCTAGATGACAAAGTTTGATGATGACTGCAAGCTGAGGGCAATCACTGCATCCCCTAATAATGTAGATATCCTTCAGGTTGGTCTAGATCAGACAAATGATTGGTACCAGAACCACGATCTAAAACTAAATGCAAAAAGTCAAATTCCCTTGCAATTACAATATCAATAGCACACCACTCAGAGTGGAGTCAGACATGAGAGATCTAGGTATGCAGATAGATAATAGCCTGAACTTTGACCATTGTATATCCACAGTGGTGAGGAAATCCTTTTATGTGGCAAAACCTGTAAGTAAAGGTATGGCATCCAGATCCAAGGAAATTATAGTCCAGCTGTACTCAGCCCTCATTAGACCAATAATCAAGTACAGTGTGCCATTTGTCATCTATTTGAATAGGCACTTACAGCACCTGGAGTGACCTCAGAAGTACCTCACAAAGAAAATATGGGGTTTAAAGAACATGAACTACACAGATAGACTAAAAGCCATATCCCTTTTCTCTGTCTCCTACTAATTATTAAGGGTGACCTAGCCTGACCTACAAGGCAATCACAAATCCAGCCATGATGGACCTTCTACACATCTGCAAGTCAAACAGCATAAGGCTAATCCACTCTAGAGATCAGAACTTAGTCAATGACTCAAACAAAACATGCTGGAGAAACAGATATGTGTCTCAGAGATTGCCCCTTCTTTGGAACAGGCTTCTATTCACATTAAGCAGAACCCGCACCTGTCCCACTTCAAAAGCAATCTGGATCATAGGTTCATAGGTAGGTACTAGGCTATTGGCCCTAGGGCCTATATATGCCTAGCCAAAAAGGTACCCTGTCTTTCGCCAACCAAGAAAATTATTTTCCTGTGCCCCTGTCAAGCAGAGCCACAGAAGTAACCCCTGGGGTGAATTTCCTTTCTCCCATCCAATCATCAAGATTTTTCTTGAAGAGTGCTAATGAGGAGCTTTGTTTGATATACATAGGTAGTTTGTTCCAGAGTATGGGAAGTCTCTGGGACAGGAATCTATCCCTCCAGCATGTTCTGTTTATTGTAGTGACACGGTTTAGGTCCCTAGAGCATGTAGCTTGGAGGGATTGGGATTTTTTTAAGTGGAGCATGTCCAACAGCTCTGGGTTTGACATAGTTTTGTATGTTAGGCAGAGATCGCCTCTGAGTAGGCGATATGCGACGGAGTAAAGCTGGAGTATTTTGAGACAATCTGTGTAGGGCATCTGTTTGGCCTGTAATCCTTTTTGTGAGGTGTTTCTGTGGCCTTTCCAGTTGTTGTAGATGTCTTGTGAGGTACATACCAAAAGGGGTGCTGTACTCTATAATGGGTCTAGTGAGTGAGGAGTAGAGGAGAACAATTACCTCTTTTTTACTGGATGAGAAACCTTTTGTGATGAGGTGTGCCACATAGAAGGATTTCCTGACTACTGTGGCAATTTAATTATCAACGGAGAGACTACTGTCTACCTGTGTCCGAAGGTCTCTTATCACACTTTCGGTGTTAAGTAGACTACCTCCTATGTGGTAGTTCATGGGTATAGAGTTTTTACCAAAAGGGATGACAATGCACTTTTTGCCATTTAGCTTGAGGCCATGGTTTTGACACCAGGCATCTATCTCAGTGAGGCCCTTTTGTAGGATGTCCACATCATTAGGAGTTTTGATTATGGCTCCTAGTTTGCAATCATCTGCGAACTTCATTAGCCAAAGACTTTCTCTGTTAGTCTCTACTTCAGAGAGGTAGATATCAAACAGGAGAGGACCCAGGACTGAGCCCTGGTGGTACTCCACTTGTCACTGGTCTGAAGTTAGATTTGGAGTCTGCTACTTTCAATGTGTGGGTTCTGTCAGTAAGCCAGTTGGCAACCCATCTTGTGACATAGGGATTTCTACCTAGTTTAGTGAGATTATCTATAATTCCAAAGTGGAGGATGGTGCCAAAAGCCTTGGCAAGATCTAGATAGGCTGTGTGAACCACCTTACCCTCATCTACGGCTTTGGTGACCACTTCAAAGAAGTCTATCAGGTTTAGGAGACATGATCTGCGTTTTACAGACCTGAACTGGGTGGAGTCCAGAGTTTAGAGATTACCAGTGTCATTGTTTATAAGCTCCATGATGATATGTTCCATAGCCTTGCAGACCAGGCTCATCAGGCTAATAGGGCAGTAGTTCCTGGGGTCTATGGTGGCTCCCCCTTTGTGGAGTAGGATAACTGTTGCTGTGCACCATTCAGTGGGCACAAAGCCTGAGGTGAGGTTATGATTGAACATGGTATGTAGGTGGTGTGCCAGTTCATTCTGTAGTTCGTGTAGAACGCAGCCTGGGATGTTTTCAGGTCCCATGGTTGCTGTGTTCTTGGCTTTGGAGAGTGTGGTTTTTACCTGTGCAACCGTGATTACAGGAACTTTGCATTCTTCCAGTATAGAGATGGGTCTTTTAGGGGGTGAGAGGGAGGTAAAGTTAGCACTGAACCTATCTGTCAGGATGTTGGCAATATCAGTTGGTTCTGTATATTTAGTGCCATTGTGCTGTAACTCAGAGCAGATCTGAGTGTTGCCATTGAGATTCTTGACATACCTATAGAATGCTTTGACGTTGTCTTTAGAATCAATGGTGATTGATAGATGTGGATCACAAATTCACACCTAGGATAACGCCTATGTCTCTTATGAGCAGGGGCAAACTGTATGATACTCAATGCACTGGCACAATTCCATGCCATCCTCTTGCCCCTAGGGGTCATATATCGAGTAAAATCAGATTATATTGGCTAGGCTTGCAAGGACCCTTAAGCCATTAGCCTAGTAATCTTCTATAAACCTTTTAAGGGTAGTACTCTCTTAATATGGGATATTAATTTGGGAAGTCTCTGAGAGAGAGCTAGCATTTTGTATTTTGTTTTTGACCTGACAAGAACATCCACTCACCACATTTGCCCACTTGCTCTGTAAGCTAACTAGGGAATAGTAATTCTCTTAGATTTAGTCAGGAGTGTAGTGGAGTATAGTTTAGATGTTTTCTGTATTTATTTGAGACTGTCCTGCAATGTTGTTTTAAGTATTTCTTGTGATTTTGAACTCTGATGTAACTGTGATTATTTAGAGTATTTTCTTGTTCTTTTAAAGAGTATTTTCTTGTTCTTTTATTATTTATTATTAAAAATATTAAAACCTTTCATTATAGCTGATATTTTTGAGACATATTTAAGTTCTAAGAGTACTTGCATATTTATTTGATGACACTGTGGGCCACTCCTATTAGCCTTGCTCTTGGTCAAACTGACATTTGTATTTTTAGTAACATCACACAGTAAGATTGGACACTCTTTGTTAAGGCCCTTAAAGTAGCTGATAAAGAGTGGCTGGTGGCAATCAAAACTACCTTATATTCTGGGCAGAAAGGGGCACAGGTAGCAAACCTATGCCAGCCATGGGTGCTGGAGATCTTGGCTTGGCCACTCAGCTGAGATCTCAACTCTATAGCTGTTCCAGTGGGGAGTCTTACTGGGGATCTAAAGAAAGAGGGAGAAATGAGCCCGAGACTGACTGTGGTCTCTGTGTGCTCTTAAGGGAAATTGCACTTGATGTAGAGAGCTGCATCTGGAAGTAGTGTGTGTGTGTACTTGTCATCCTTCCAATGTATGTCCCCCACTGTTGCCAGTGATAAGGACTGAGTCTCCTTGGTTACTGGGCCAGTGTTGGGGCATAACAAAGGGCATCACCACTGCAGTATGCCATGGTTCAGGGGACATAGCCCGTAGCAAGGATTTGGCTGAATAACATAAGGACAGGATCAGTGGGGGCATATTTGACACTGGTTATTATGTTATATTGTTGTGACCCATGGAAGAGGTGTTTATAGCTTCTGAGAATGCTCTAAAGAGATGATCATTTCATGCAGATGGAGAGGAAATGTATCATGGATGTTTGGAGTGGGGATTATAGTTTCAGTGAATAAATTTATAGAATACTTGTTTTCTGATATATTAGCAATGTCTTTGGGAATAGAGGGAAAGGCACCATTATAGATAAGTTCATTAGAGTGATGTGATTTTTTCCTTCATTTTCTAATGTAACTAAAAATGGGGCTATAATTTTCAATAGCCTCAAGTGCAAGCTGAAGGTTATGAGATGCTTTGCTGCCCTTATTAGCTACCTTTAGATTACTGACAATTTCATCTAGTGAGTTCTCATTTACTAAACCTTAGAAACATTGTGCATCCCCATCCAATAAATAGAGAGGTAGTTCGAGTCATCAAGGATTAATGATTCACTTCTTGTTGTGATAATTTCAAGGGCAAACATTTTTGTGACCCTTTAAGGCCATGTAAGAGAATCAGTAACAAGCTATAAGTTGAAAGTCAGACTTAGTGAGAGCCCCCCTCACCAGGGGACTTTTGTGTATCACTTTAGAAGCTGTAAAATCCTTGACAGACATAGAAATACCTTCTTTACTGATGAGCTGAAAAGCATAATAAACATAGAACTCAAGAAGGAGGGCTCCTGAGTTACATGTGAATTACATCGCCATTACTATATAAACAATGGATGCTTTTAAGGTGCAGAAGTGTCTCCAGACTGATCACTTTATTATTAAGTCTCCTTGAGAAAGACCATCTTAACATTGCCCAATTTATGATGTGATTGATTGGTTAGGTTTTGATGTTCATTGGATAAACGTTGCTCAAAAAAAGGCACAATGTGGGTAGCAAAGGTTCTGGCTGGTATGTAGAGGCTCTTAAATGAAAAGTGTAGATGTAGAGTATCTTTTGTGAAGCAAGTTGGATTGTTAACAATTTCATCCTGGGCCCAGGAAGACACAGTAATAATAATAATAAAACCCACTTATTAACCAGGTAGTTCTGATAGGTACATAGGTGCTTTTCATGGGTGATGTGGAAGAAATGTTTGGTTATGTGACTTGCTTAAGGTCACACAGTAGCCAAAAGAAGACTAAATCAAACCCTGTATCTCAAGAACTACACCAAATCTCAAGGTCATCTTAGAATGACACCACCTAACCAGATATTGAATTCAGTTATCTTTTTTGAGAACCCAGGCATTATTTTTGGTGAGAAAAGGATACCCCACAAAAGCAGAGACTTGCCATTGACTGAAGCATGCAAACTTATTCCAGCAAGTACTTCTGCATGTCTCTCATGGGTTTTCATGCCAGATCATTCAGTCTTGCATGGACACTGATAATGCTGTAGTGTCATAGTTACTAGTAAAAAGGGACCTGAGGGCCCTTTATATGTCAGTAGTCTTTGCTCCTGAGTAGGCAAAACACAAAACCATTGACATTTGGCAAGTGCAATGGAAAAATGAAAAAGAAAAAAAAAGAAAAAACTCTCCAAGTTTATTCTGATGTAGAAGACATTCAGAACAACTTTGCAAATTGTCAGGCTGAAGCAAACAAGAAAAGATCGATCCCTGCAATACACTTAAATGAGAAATGGAAGTTGCAGCTTATCTCTGTATATAGAAAATGGAGGACAGTAAATAACCAATGAAACACAGCTATAAATGTGACTAATTAGAGCAAGGCTGCTCAGAAATATTGGGAAAATGTTCAGATTACAAGTTAGTAATCCGAGTCAATGTGTTGCTTTCATTTTTGTAAGAGTAGACTGGTTAGGAATTTGGGAATGCATACAGACAGTGATTTGGCATTTGATGCTCATGTGTCTGCAGTAGTGAGGAAAGAATTCTGTGTTGCACTACATCTAAGCAGGGTTATGGATGGGAAACAGAAAATTTACCCCAGGACTGACTTCTGTACTACTAATGAACTAAATGCTTTTTTCTATGTATGAGCCCCCACAAATTATCTATGGTATGGTACCAGTTATTATGATTAGTTGGTGATATATAATTATCTAACATGGGATGGATAAGACCAGTATTTAACCAAATGGTATAGGCTATTCTGAATGCAAGAAGGGAAATTAGCTAAGCTAAAAATGGCTCACAAGTGTAGTTAGCCTAGTACTTACCTATGAACATATAGTGCCTAATCGAGGGACTTAAACCCTGCCTGCAGCATAAATAGGGCATGCTGAGGGGACAGACATGTGTTGCAGAGGCCCAGTCTTCTCTGAAACAGGCTTCCCATCTATGTGAAATAAAGTATATCCCTGCACTTATTCAAGCAAAAATTTGGTAGGGATGGAGAACTATATACCTAGTCTGGCAACTATGCTTCTCTTAAAGAGAGGAAGCTTGTAAATTCTCAGCCACCCATACCCAACTATATATAGCTCTACAGAAGCACTTGCAAGCCAATACCTATTAAATGTTATTGGGAAGCATGACTAGACTTAAAAGGACCCCTCGAATGGGTAGTCTAGTTATGATACTGTGATACTATGACTCACCAGCTACATTAACAAATAGGTGGAAAAAAATGTAGGTCGTGTACATACTGTTTATAGAGTTAGCAAGTTAATTAGCCAGCTAAACATCATTACAGGGAAAAAAGTATTACTTTCCTCTCTTGAAGGTGCCTTTCCAATCATTGGTGCTAATGGCAAACTGCAGCTTTCCAGAACTCCGTCTAGTACAGAACAAAATCTGTAGATGTATTGCAGAAACACTCAATTTGCATCACAGTAAGGGAGTTAGGATGGCTACACATTAACCTTTCTGTGACCCTTGTCATCAGTCCCTTTATTTATATGCCCATAAATCTAAAACACTGCAGGTCTTTATGTCATCTGATTGCAACTAAAACTTGTTCAAGAACTCTGAAGTCATCTGTATCCATTGCTGTTATTCCCACAGTTCCAAATTACTAAGTTGTACTGGTAACAGCTTTTCCATTAGAAGCCTAATGAAGTAGAACTCAGTGAATAGCCATTTAGCTTACCATTTTATTTGTCCACCCATCCATAAAAGAAAGCTAAATATTGTTCTTAGGGTGTTATTCCCTAAATGATCACTTTTATACCAGTTGCAGGACAACTCTTGTTTGAGCTTATAATACTATCACAGTTCTAACTCTGACTGACAATAGTCAGTTATATTCTTAAGTGACTCATTAAGTTTTTCTTGGCTCATTTTTTTCTGTCAGCTCTTCATTTGTTCTTATCTTTTTACCATCTTAATTTTCAGTGTAACTAGGCTATGACTGGTGAAGAGTCAGTTCATTTACCTTTAAAATAAGTAATGTATCTATTTAATATGCAAGTAGCAAAGATAATTCAAATTAATGTGCATTAGTTTCATTGCCTCAGGGTTGTTTGTCTCCTATAAGCAGTTTGCAGAATCCCATAACTTTATGTATAAATTTAAAAATTAGGCTCAGACATTAGGACTGCATTACATTCACTTGAGCCATATACTCTCTGAATACTCCCTTTGTAATTCTTACATTGTTTTTTTAAGGTCAGTTTGACAATACTGTCTCTTTGTAAAAGCAAATACTATATATACACTTTGCATCTAGTTCCCTTTTATCATATACCCATAATGATTTCTTGATAATTCATTTTCGAGATCATGGAGCCCTGCTTTGGCTTGAGACCGTTTAGAACTCATTTCATACATTTGCATAAACCTTATAAAAAAAACAAGCCCCACATGCCATGAGAAATTGTTACCTTAAGTGACACAGAATATATATATATATATATATATATATATATATATATATATATATATATATATGTGTGTGTATATGTGTATATACATATATATATATATATATATATATATATATATATATATATGTGTGTGTGTGTGTGTGTGTGTGTGTGTGTGTGTATTATATATATATATATATATATATATATATATACACACACACACACACACACATATATATATATATATATATATATATATATATATATATATATATATATATATGTATGGGTTCAGGTTAGATCAACAAAAATCCAAATTCCCGATGACCGGATCACCAAGGCGAGATCGCCGACACCACACATCCCTGACAATGGTAGGTATATGTATTACGGAATTGAATCTATTCTCTCACTTAAAAAATAAACAGATACCTGTATATGCAGAGGGGGCAAGCCCCTCTGCACCCCCCATGTGGAGGGTTGTGCCTCCCCACACATAAATATATATATATATATATATATATATATATATATATATATATATATATATATATAAACTAAACATAAAATCTCATGTGAGGCCCTATCCCTGTATTCTGTTTCCTACAGGGTTTTGAGGGGGAAATCTATGCCTGTCAGACCCCACTCTGATGGACCTCCTGCATATCCTCAAAACAAACAGTACCAGAATTACCCGTTATAAAGACTTAAACCTTGACTGTGATATAAATAGTACCTACTGGAGAGATAAGTATGTATACCAGAGATTACCCCATCTATGGAACCGGCTCCCCATCCATGTGAAGTAGAGTTCCTCCCTAATCCAATTCAAGTGCAACTTGGACAACTGGATGGAAAACTGGAAATTCATCCCTGGTTGGTTTGGCACCTATGTCTCTGATGCAAAGAGGTAACCCGTAAATGGTTCATCACCCAGGCACATGCTTACACTTATCAAGGGTATCAGGACTTGTCAGAGATTTGGGATGCATGGTTAGCCTTAAAAAGGCCATTATGGTCATTAGCCTAGTAAACACCTATGAACCTATGAAACTATGAACATAATTGAACTTAAATGTTTAATTTATAAAAATATTGAAAAAATAAATCCCTACAAACCCTGTTTATTATTTATACCAACTTACAAGATCTCACTACAGGAGGAAAGGTCAAATTCCACGATCCCTGATCTCACAAAAAGTTGGGTAAGTTTTGAACACCTGACTTTCAATCAGTTGTTCTGACTTTTCACTATTAAACTGGACACAGAAGGAATCACTCCAAACCTTTTCTATAGCTGGAGACATGCTGAAAGTGGAGCATATCAGTTCATCTACAATTCATGATGTCTTTCTAACAATTCATCAGCTACCTTCCTTTTGGCCAAGTTTAAAGTAGTTAAGATCAGCAGTATTGGTTAATATGACTCACCTTTCTAAATGTCTCTATTGCTGTAAGGTTAGCAACAGCTTTCAAACCCATGAACTAATGAGATTACATGTCATCAGTCAGAAAAGGACAAGTTGTACCTCATTAAGTGTGGTTCTTCTTCACAGAAAATGATTTCCAGTTCTGCTCTTAGTACATTGATAGCACTTATGTAAAGGCTTTTTTTATTCTTGTCTTCTGTCTGTTTGTGGTTCTGAAAATGTAGAATTGGCATATATTTACATAAAAATGTATGTATGTACAAAAATGCAAGAGAACAGCAAATGTTAAACACTGTTTTCCTTCAAAGTTGTGTCTTGCAAGGGGCACCCTAATGTGGGGTCAAGCTCCCCACAGCCACTGAAGTTATATATATCAATTCTGAGATCAACATATGTCGAAGAGAAGGGAATATTATGAAAAATGACAGTCTTGCACTTAGTGTATGTAAGTCAATCTCATTGTTCTGCGATTCATACTAACAAGTTTCAGAACAGTAAACAGTTAATATATATATATATATATATATATATATATATATATATATATATATATATATATACCTGACCAGGACAGAATATACAGGTTCAAAGTTATTGCCACTTGTAGCACCTCCCGCATTGTTTAGTTGGTCTGCTGTTTATTATGTTCTAAATTTTATGTAGGCAAGACTGACAGAATGCTTAGAGAAAGAATAAAGGAACATCTGCTTCATATTAGCAAAGGGAATAAAACTAGTGCCCTTCAAAAACATGTCATTGCCAGTGGTACTGAACACTTTTAAGTTTTTGGTTATAGGGAGGGTACATGAGACATTAAGAGGAGGTAACATCAGGAAAAGTACTTAGCAAGTTGAGTCTAAGTGAATCATTAAACTGAGAGGTGAAAGTGGGCATGGACTCAATTATGTCATCCCTATAAAACCTAAGCTGAAATCTAGGAACCTAAGATGTTGAATATTTTTTGCCTTTGTATTATTGTATTTTTATTTTTTTATAAATATATATATGTATATATATATATATATATATATATATATATATATATATATATATATATATATATATATATATATATATATATGTATATATATATATATATATATATATATATATATATATATATATATATATATATATATATATGTATACATATATATATATATGCCACATGATTAATTAAGGGAGGTAGTTTATGGTATTTAAACAGAGTTTTTTAAATTGATAGACATTACCTGAAGAAGCAGCTTAGTCTGTAAAACCGCTTGTGGTGTCGACAGCAAAAGCTTTTTATTGAAACTGGCCATTTTGGAGTCCCTCTGTCTTGCTGTATTAATTTTTTGGTTTTCTTTACTGGGACTTCTTTACCAGAAAGGGTTGGTATTTTTGTTCTGCTTATTACTACTTTTTTTATATACCATACCCACTGGTGAAATGGCTGTAGGTTGTGATGGTATTGTGGAACTTGATTATATACCTGAAAAGATGCTGAAAGAGGCAAATGACAAGGAGAAATTTTTGAATTCTGTGCTGCATAAAGTCAACCCATTAATGGACTACATAAGTAATATACATGAGACTGAGTCTTCTACTATAGACATTGTCCTACTTAAAAACAAATTACATAATCTTGAGAGACTTTTGTTTAAAGTTAAACAGAAGCAGTATGAAAAATTCCATCTGGAGGTATGTGTTAACAAAGAAGTAATCCCTAGGGGCCTTTGTATTTTAAAGATTCCTACACAAACTGAGCCAGATGATGAACTGTTAACAGAATGTCAAAAGATTAACCTAAACTGCATCTTGCCTTAGTTGAGGTTACTAATTAAGCAGACAGACAAGGAGACTGAGTGGATATTGCTGTCCCTGATGCAAACTTATGATTAACTGATAACCTTATTTTCTGCTGAAGTGCTAGAGGAACATGTTATTGAATGTTTAGATTCTGTTTCTGCATATGAGAGAAGACTCCTGTGAATTAAACAAAAGAAGTTATCTAGTGACAGAGATGACTTCATGAAAGGTAATGTTTTTAAGTGGCCAATAATACAAAACAGACAGACTTCTACTGTGGGAGGATTTTCACAGTCTAACTGTGATTCTGACACACCCTCTGGTCTTCCAGTTCCAGTTTCTGTGGTTACTAATAATCCAGCCAGTCAGTGGCTGGAACATATGCTCACACAAGCATTGATATCATCTACTACAAATGTAGCAGTTCATAGGTTCATAGGTGTGTACTAGGCTAATGGCCCTGGAGCCTTTACAAGCCTAAACCAGAGGATTACCCTGGCATCATGCCACCTGACCTTAGTTCCTAGTGCCTATGTTGAGTAGAGCCACTGGAGTGATCCCTGGGGTGAATTTTCTATTTCCCATCCACTCATCAACATTTTTCTTGAAGAGGGCCAGTGAGGTGCTCTGCTTGACATGTATGGGAAGTCTATTCCATAGCATGTGTAGTCTCTGGGTTATGAACCTGTCCCTCCAGCATGTTCTGTTCATTGTGGTAATGAGGTTGAGATCTCTGGAGTGTGTGGTGCAGAGGGATTGAGATTTCTTTAGATATAGCATTTCTAACAGAGCTGGGTCAGACATGGCTTTGTAAGTCAAGCAGAGATCACCTTTAAGTAGGCAATATGAGACAGAATAGTTGGAGTTTTTTGAGTCTGTCCATATAGGACAAGTGTTTAAGGCCTAGGATCCTCTTTGTGAGGTACTTTTGCAGCCTCTCCAGTTGTTGCATGTGTCTAGTGAGGTACATGCCAAATAGGGCACTTGATGATTGGCTTAATGACAGAAGAGTAGAGGGAGGCAATGACCTCTTTCTTCCTGCAAAGAGCTGGGAGCATGCAGAAAAACTTTTCAAGTAACAGCACAAATACATTCAAATGGGAAGTTAGACTCCCCACTGCAAGAAGGATTAACACAAAGTCCTAGTACCTCAAATGTCAATGGCACACAACACCATTTAGTCCAGCAGAAGCTTCCATTCCCTTTACCTTGCAAGGAGTGGAAGCTGAAAAAGTAGCACACTCATTCAAGGAGTCACAGCAGGAACAAAAGGAAACAAGAATGGACTCACTTGAATGCTCCCAGCACAAAGAAACCAGTAAGCTGACTGATGTTACTTTCAATGACTTAATTTTAAATCCTTCTGCATATCATCTTACAGAATGTGAAAGAAGCATTTTACAAAAGAGACTTTCATTTATTCCCACACTAACTTCAGGCTTTAATAAAGTTGTATTTGATGTTAAACTGTTTGTAAGGAATCTAATGTTAAAGCTTATGTATAAGGATGAAAACGTGGTCTGAAAACTAAGTTTATAACAATGCTATTAAAAAAAAAAAAACCTTTGTACATGTGTTAAATCCCTTGGTTAGTGGATTTGAGAAACTATGTGCTGATGAAATGTATAGTATTTAGAATCAGTGCAAGAAATGCAAAATGCATTACAATTTAAGTAAGGATGAGTGCAGTGCTTTAAAAAAGTTAGAAGAAAATGATAAGATTGTAATTAAACCTGCAGGCAGGGGGGGGGGGGCAATTGTGATAATGGACACCAATTGGTATAATGAAGCTATGAACAATATGCTAGCAGATAGGAAGTTTTATTTAACTATTAACCAAAAAAGAGTTGAGTCCATGAAGTTAGTTATTACACATTCATTGAACAAGTTGTATTTAGAGAACTTTTTAGATTATTTTAATGTCATAGACCCACTACTGCCTATAATACAAGGTCTTCCAAAAGTTCATAAAAATGCACAAATCCCCCCTATGCACCCTATTGTGGCAGGATGCAGTTGGCTAACAGAGCTCCTCTCTATTTATTTGGAAAAAACCTTGAAACCATTGTTAAACAATAATATGGCTATTTTGAGGGACACAGAGCATTTTCTGAACAATTTGTTTGCTTTATCAGATGCTAACTCTGGTAAAATTTCTATGCATGAAATTACTTTTGTCACCATGGGTGTCACCTCCTTATTCACTTATACCTAATGATGAAGGTGTTTTGAAGGCTGAACAGTTTTTGCACACTTTTTCTAACTTGCAAGAGATGGAAATCTCTGTTGTCTGTAGTATACTGAGAATAGTGTTGGAAAATAATGTTTTTGTATTTAATAATTCTATCTATTGGCAGCATCACAGCATAGCTATGGGCACTTCATGTGCCAATAGCTGTGCCAACACTGTGATGGCTATGTGCAAAATAAAGTATATACTTGAGAGACCCTACTCCAGATTTATAGATTTTTACAGAAGGTTTGTTGATAATTTGTTTTTTTTCTGTGGGTAGGTACTAAACAGCAGTTAAGAGAGTTTGAGGTGTTTGTAAATAATATAACTAATTATTTACATTTTGCTATGAATGCATAAACACACAGTATTAATTTTCTTGATGTTACTGTTTAAGTGGATGAGAATGGCTCTATTTTTACCAAATTGTATAAGAAACCATGCCATGTCAAATATCTTTTGTATAGGCATAGTATGCACCCAAACCACATTGTTAGTAACATGGTTAAGAATCAAGTCTTCAGAGCCTCCAGGTTAAATGTACGTGAAAAGGAGTTTCAAGAGCAGGTAGAAACAACACAGCATTCTTTAAGGATGAGAGGTTATAGTGACCGAGAAATAGCTGAAAATGTAGAGAGGGTTAAAAACTTAAGGGGGACCACAGCTAAACCTTATTTTTCAAAACTTGCATCAGACAGAGTAATGTATAATACGAACAATCAGTGTAAACTGAGGGCACCATTACATTATTCTAGTAATGTTTCTACGTACATGAATGTTATTAGAAAATACTGGAAAGTCCTTATGACAGACAAAGATATGTTCAGAGTGATAGAGCCCACCCCCAGATTTGTATTTAGGAACATGAAATCCTTAAAAAGGACCTTATGTTACTCAAGGGATAAACATGAATATTGCAGCAATGCCACTTTAGCATGTGACACTTGCAGTGTATGCAGTTACATAGACAGCAGTTCTACCTTCACACACCATGACCAGGATAGAATATATAGGTTCAACGTTTTTGCCACTTGTAGCACCTCCCACATTGTTTACTTGGCCCACTGTTTATTATGTGCAAAATTTTACGTAGGCAAGATGGATAGAATGCTTAGAGAAAGAATAAAGGAATATCTGTATCATATTAGCAAATGGAATAAAACTAATGCCCTTGAAAAACATGTCATTGCCAGTGGTACTGAACACCTTTAAGTTTTTGGTTATAGGGAGGGTGCATGAGACATTAAGAGGAAGTAACATCAGGAATAGTACTTAGCAAGTTGAGTCTAAGTGGATCATTAGACTGAGAGATGATAGTGGGCATGGACTCAATGATGTGGTCCCTATAAAACCTAAGCTGAGATCTAGGAACCTAAGATGTTGAATATTTTTTTTGTATATATATATATATATATATATATATATATATATATATATATATATATATATATATATATATATATATAAATATATATAGATATATACATTTGTTACATATGCATTTTTATGAAAGTATTATGATTTTTGTACTTAGGTGCTATGCAAGTTCTTTTATGGGACTGTTTGTTTAAATAATTTAAGTGCCTTGATATCACATGATTAAACAAGGGAGGTAGTTTATGGTATTTAAACAGAGGTTTTTTAAGTTTTATAGACATTACCTGAAGAAACAGCTTAGTCTGTGAAAGTGCTTGTGGTGTCGTTTTGGAGTCCCTCTGTCTTGCTGAATTAATTTTTTGGTTTTCTTTGCTGGGACTTCTTTACCAGAATGGGTTGGTGTTTGTGTTTGTTCTGTCTCTCTCTCTCCCTCTATATATATATATATATATATATATATATATATATATATATATATGTGTATGCATAATGTATATGTACATGTATGTATGTATATATATATATATATATCTATATATATATATATATATATCTTTTCTGTATGCTTTCTGTCACCAGACCCCTAGTCACGCTGCTCTTAGTCCACTGATACCCTTAACACCTCTTCTTCTCTCCCCAAGAAAGCCTGCCTTCAGTGTCCTCTACCCTTGCATCCTGCCTCTCTTCCTCCACACCTTTGGATCAACCTTACTCACACCATCAGACTTACCTGTTGATTAGCTCTCTCTTTACTGATTGTCTCCTTTTACTCCTTTGTCTCTTCCTGCTCCGTTAAGCCCTCTGGGCTCACTCCGCTCCCCTACCCTACCCCCAATTCCCACCCACCCCACTACGTCTAGCTTTATAGCCTGAAAACCACACCTACTTCCTCCCACACTAGCAAACTCCTCCCTTCCTTGTTCTGTCCCTCCCACCCCACCCTCTCACCCCACCCCTCTCTATACTTTCATGACAACTTCCCTCATCCTCCCCATTATAATTTTAGAACTCAACAACACAACATGTCTCTCATTTATTCATCCTACCCAATTCAACTGCTACTCCTTCTCAGCCTCACTTATTGTTACTATCTTACACAACCCTCTCATCAACCATTCTACCCACTTACATACCACCTTTCATCTCCATACAACAGAACCTCACTACAATTACCACATCTCTCCTACCCTCTACCCTCTCTGCAACAACCTATGTTTCCACTATAAAATTATCCTTCCTCATAAAGTGATAACACCCTCACTATTCTTCATATCCCCTTCTAATCCTACCATCCACTCTATTCAAACTAAGCAACCCAAATACCTCCTCTTACTAACCAAATGTTTAACTTCAATACTTTTATCTGGCGATATACACCCTAACCCAGGTCCAAACCACCCTCAAATCCTAAATCCATCCTATTCACTTCTCTGAATGCACAAAGCATAGCAAACAAAATCCCTAACCTTCATGCATGGATATTCCATAACAAACCTGACATCTTAGCCATTTCTGAAACCTGGCTAAAACCCCACATTAAGGATGCCGAGATATTACCACCAAACTACTCAATCATTAGATTAGACAGACCCTACAAAAGGGTGGTGGAGTAGCTCTACTCTATCCATCCTCCCTATGCCTAACACCTTACAACAAAACCATTCCCCAGTTTTCTAATGCAGAACTACTGCTAGCCCATCTCCAACTAAATACACACAAATCCATTGCTATAGCCTCACTCTACATTCCCCCTGGAGATAATATCCCAATACTTGAAAACATCCTCTCCTGGCTTTCAAGTAACATTAACAATGAAACAATAATCATGGGAGATACCAACATTAATTGGTCCTCCATACAGTCACCTACACACCCCCCTCAACATCAACCTTTTCAAATACTCTCAATTAATCAACACAATAACTAGGCCATCCAAAGACTTCTCAAGGGGCAACATCTTAGACTGGATTCTAGTCTCCCATCCCCATAACTACACTGACAGTGGAACCCTTCCTGACCCCCTCAGTGATCATCTTCCCATCTTCACTACATGCCTTCCAACTCCCTTACAAGTTACTCACAACTACATAACTACCAGATTCCATAAAAATTTCAACCCTGAAGCTTTTTCCAGTAACCTTAAATCTATTAATTGGAGTCCCTTAAAAACCCTACCACTCGAAAATGCTGTATCCCACTTTAACACTACCTTCCTTAACATCCTAAATAATCATGCTCCCCTAATAACCAAAAGAATAAAAAGGAAAGCAGCCCCCTGGTTAACGAAAAATACAATTACTTCCATGCAACTCAGAGACAAAACATGGACACAATACAAGAAAAACAAATCTACTTCAAACCTTAATCAATACAAAACTTTACGTAACTCAGTGAAAAAACTTATCTCAACAGACCGGCAACATTACTTTATCCACCTTCAAAACAATCATAAAACTAACCCACGAAAATTCTGGACAAGTATAAATTCACTCTTGAAACCTGGTACTATAGAAAACCCAAACCCCAGCCCAGACTCACAAGACATAGATCTTGCTACCCAATTCAATTGTTTTTTCATAGACTCTATTTCTAAACTTACTTCCTCTTTTACACACAACAATTCACCTAATACCTCCTCTTCTGCCAACCTACATGCCCCTCCTACTCCTTTGTCTCATTCACCCTCACCTCAATCTCCTCCTCCTACTCCTTTGTCCCAATCATCCCCACCTCAATCACACCCTTTCTCAATTAAACCTACTCCTACTTCTACCATAAGAAAACTCCTACAGAAATTAAAACCAGGCACCAATGCCCCTGACAACATTCCCTCATACTATCTCAATATTGCTGCTGATGCCATTGCCCTCCCTATCAGCATCCTCATCAATCGTTCTATCCAAGAAGGTCTTGTTCCCGAATCCTGGAAGAAAGCCTATATTATTCCACTACACAAAGGTGGAAATAATACTGACATCTCCAATTTTCGTCCTATAGCTATCCTCTCTCCTATTTCTAAAGTCTTGGAGAAATGCATCCACCTTCAACTCCTTCCCCACCTCTTGGACAACAATCAAATAACCCACACCCAACATGGATTCAGACCCCACCATAGTACTATGACAGCCCTTCTATCTTTCCTTGAAACTGTTAACAAAGCTAGGGATTCTGGACTCATTGTATCTACCACTCTTCTTGATCTTTCCAAGGCCTTTGATACTATATCCCACAACCTACTTCTTACTAAACTATCTAATCTAAACCTTTCTCTCACTTCACTCCACTGGTTTAACAGCTATCTCTCCAGCAGACAACAAGCAGTCAAATGGAAAAAGCCACTTCTTCCTTTCTAAATACCCTACAGGTGTCCCACAAGGCTCCATCCTGGGCCCCTTCTCTTCAATATTTTCATTAATGACTTTTATCACGCCATCCCTCAAGCTAATATTATTCAATATGCAGATGATTCCACAATCATCTGCACTGCCTCATCCATACCAACTCTACTAAAGCTTACCCAGGAAGCCTTCTCCACCACTGAAAATTGGATGAAAGACAACCATCTAGCCCTTAACGCTACTAAAACCAAACTCATGATATTTACCCCTTCAAAAAATACTAACATTGATCTTAAATCATTCTCCATCTATAGCCATAATAACATTCCCCTTGAACTTGTATCAGAAACCAAACTATTATGAGTCCAAATCGATGACCAGTTTAAATTCCACTCCCATCTTCTGAAAAACATAAAAAAAACTCACCAAAAGCTTGGAATGCTCTACCGTCATAATCGCTTTCTTAGCCCAGCTGCCAAACTTACACTCTCAACTACATTTCTCTTACCCTCCCTCCTCTATGGAGCACCCCTTCTCACCAACCTCCAATCTTCCCTCAAAACCAAACTATCCTCTTGTTACAATAAAATTGCCAAATTTGCAACTTCTAACAAATCATCTATACACCACTGTGAACCACTCCACCAACTAAAATGGTTAGAACTACCCAACTACCTCTCATATACCCAACTCACATATGCTCACAAACTGATTTTCCAGCCAACCCTCTGCCCCTCACTCTCTTCTACCTTTAAAATCCACCACACACAAAGACAACTAAGATCAAACAATCAAAACCTCATAGAAATACACAGACCCCACCACCCTCCTGGACAAAACCTCCTGTCCTTCTCTAGCACGCTCATGGAACTCCTTCCTCCCTCTATTCGTACTATCGCAAGCCTCCCATCCTTCAAAAATCACTCCACTCCTATCTATCTTCCTCATGGCAATGCTCCTGCTCTCACCCTTCATAACATACTATTTTCATCTTGTAACTCTTTCAGCTCTGACTACTCAGACTATAAGAACACCAGGCAGCATATTTTTGTTTTTTAATTTGGTGTATCTCTTATTGCCTTGTTTCAGCTGTTTTCTGCACGATTTATTATGTACATTGTATTATGTTTTACCCCATCAAATGTATATATATTTCCCCTGTACTTGTTACTTTTCTCATGTTGAACCCCATGTAATGTCTATGTTTATCCTCATTCTCTGTTAATTATGTATGTGGAGCTTTTCTCCCCAGGAATCCATTGAAAACGGGTTCTTTAGCCCAATGGACTATCCTGGTTAAACAAATGCAAATAAATAAATAAATAAATAATAAATATATATATGTGTGCATATATATATATATATATATATATATATATATATATATATATATATATATCTATATATATATATATATATATATATATATATATATATATATATATA